>NW_026108852.1:0-300000 GCF_024516045.1 Bombus affinis | reverse complement strand
CGTATAACGTTATATACTATATCGATATAACGTATAACGTTATATACTATAACGATATAACGTATAACGTTATATACTATATCGATATAACGTATAACGTTATATACTATATCGATATAACGTATTACGTTATATACTATATCGATATAACGTATAACGTTATATACTATAACGATATAACGTATAACGTTATATGCTATATCGATATTACGTATAACGTTATATACTACTACGACATAACGTATAACGTTATATACGATAACGATATAACGTATAACGTTATATACTACTACGATATAACGTATAACGTTATATACTATATCGATATAACGTATAACGTTATATACGATAACGATATAACGTATAACGTTATATACGATAACGATATAACGTCTAACGTTATATACTATATCGATATAACGTATAACGTTATATACTATATCGATATAACGTATAACGTTATATACTATAACGATATAACGTATAACGTTATATACTATAACGATTTAACGTATAACGTTATATACTATATCGATATAACGTATAACGTTATATACTATGACGATATAACGTATAACGTTATATACTATATCGATATAACGTATAACGTTATATACTATATCGATATAACGTATAACGTTATATACTATTACGGCATAACGTATAACGTTATATAATATCACGATATAACGTATAACGTTATATACTACTACGATATAACGTATAACGTTATATACTATATCGATATAACGTATAACGTTATATACTATAACGATATATCGTTTAACGTTATGTAGTATTACTATATAACGTATAACGTTATATACGATAACGATATAACGTATAACGTTATATACTATATCGATATAACGTATTACGTTATATACTATATCGATATAACGTATAACGTTATATACTATAACGATATAACGTATAACGATATATGCTCTATCGATATAACGTATAACGTTATATGCTATATCGATATAACGTATAACGTTATATACTATTACGGCATAACGTATAACGTTATATAATATCACGATATAACGTATAACGTTATATACTACTACGATATAACGTATAACGTTATATACTATATCGATATAACGTATAACGTTATATACTATATCGATATAACGTATAACGTTATATACTATAACGCTATATCGTTTAACGTTATGTAGTATTACGATATAACGTATAACGTTATATACGATAACGATATAACGTATAACGTTATATACGATAACGATATAACGTATAACGTTATATACTATATCGATATAACGTATAACGTTATATACTATATCGATATAACGTATAACGTTATATACTATATCGATATAACGTATAACGTTATATACTATAACGATATATCGTTTAACGTTATGTAGTATTACGATATAACGTATAACGTTATATACGATAACGATATAACGTATAACGTTATATACTATATCGATATAACGTATAACGTTATATACTATATCGATATAACGTATAACGTTATATACTATATCGATATAACGTATAACGTTATATACTACTACGATATAACGTATAAGGTTATATACTATATCGATATAACGTATAACGTTATATACTATATCGATATAACGTATAACGTTATATACTATGACGATATATCGTTTAACGTTATGTAGTATTACGATATAACGTATAACGTTATATACTATAACGATATATCGTTTAACGTTATGTAGTATTACGATATAACGTATAACGTTATATACGATAACGATATAACGTATAACGTTATATACTATAACGATACAACGTATAACGTTATATACTATTACGATATAACGTATAACGTTATATAATATAACGATATAACGTATAACGTTATATACTATATCGATATAACGTATAACGTTATGTACGATAAGGGTATAACGTATAACGTTATATACTATATCGATATAACGTATAACGTTATATACTATATCGATATAACGTATAACGTTATATACTATAACGATATATCGTTTAACGTTATGTAGTATTACGATATAACGTATAACGTTATATACGATAACGATATAACGTATAACGTTATATACTATATCGATATAACGTATAACGTTATATACTATATCGATATAACGTATAACGTTATATACTATAACGATATAACGTATAACGTTATATACTATAACGATATAACGTATAACGTTATATACTATATCGATATAACGTATAACGTTATATACTATGACGATATAACGTATAACGTTATATACTATATCGATATAACGTATAACGTTATATACTATATCGATATAACGTATAACGTAATATACTATTACGGCATAACGTATAACGTTATATAATATAACGATATAACGTATAACGTTATATACTACTACGATATAACGTATAACGTTATATACTATATCGATATAACGTATAACGTTATATACTATAACGATATAACGTATAACGTTATATACTACTACGATATAACGTATAACGTTATATACTATATCGATATAACGTATAACGTTATATACTATATCGATATAACGTATAACGTTATATACTATATCGATATAACGTATAACGTTATATACTACTACGATATAACGTATTACGTTATATACTATATCGATATAACGTATAACGTTATATACTATATCGATATAACGTATAACGTTATATACTATTACGGCATAACGTATAACGTTATATAATATAACGATATAACGTATAACGTTATATACTACTACGAAATAACGTATAACGTTATATACTATATCGATATAACGTATAACGTTATATACTATATCGATATAACGTATAACGCTATATACTATAACGATATATCGTTTAACGTTATGTAGTATTACGATATAACGTATAATGTTATATACGATAACGATATAACGTATAACGTTATATACTATTACGATATAACGTATAACGTTATATACGATAACGATATAACGTATAACGTTATATACTATATCGATATAACGTATAACGTTATATACTATATCGTTATATACTATATATAACGTATAACGTTATATACTACTACGATATAACGTATAACGTTATATACTATATCGATATAACGTATATCGTTATATACTATATCGATATAACGTATTACGTTATATACTATATCGATATAACGTATAACGTTATATACTATAACGATATAACGTATAACGTTATATGCTATATCGATATAACGTATAACGTTATATGCTATATCGATATAACGTATAACGTTATATGCTATATCGATATAACGTATAACGTTATATACTACTACGATATAACGTATAACGTTATATACGATAACGATATAACGTATAACGTTATATACGATAACGATATAACGTATAACGTTATATACGATAACGATATAACGTATAACGTTATATACGATAACGATATAACGTATAACGTTATATACGATAACGATATAACGTATAACGTTATATACGATAACGATATAACGTATAACGTTATATACTATAACGATATAACGTATAACGTTATATACTACTACGATATAACGTATAACGTTATATACTATATCGATATAACGTATAACGTTATATACTATATCGATATAACGTATAACGTTATATACTATATCGATATAACGTATAACGTTATATACTATTACGGCATAACGTATAACGTTATATAATATAACGATATAACGTATAACGTTATATACTACTACGATATAACGTATAACGTTATATACTATATCGATATAACGTATAACGTTATATACTATATCGATATAACGTATAACGTTATATACTATAACGATATATCGTTTAACGTCATGTAGTATTACGATATAACGTATAACGTTATATACGATAACGATATAACGTATAACGTTATATACTATATCGATATAACGTATAACGTTATATACTATATCGATATGACGTATAACGTTATATACTATTACGATATAACGTATAACGTTATATACGATAACGATATAACGTATAACGTTATATACTATTACGATATAACGTATAACGTTATATACGATAACGATATAACGTATAACGTTATATACTATATCGATATAACGTATAACGTTATATACTATATCGTTATATACTATATATAACGTATAACGTTATATACTACTACGATATAACGTATAACGTTATATACTATATCGATATAACGTATAACGTTATATGCTATATCGATATAACGTATAACGTTATATACTACTACGATATAACGTATAACGTTATATACGATAACGATATAACGTATAACGTTATATACGATAACGATATAACGTATAACGTTATATACGATAACGATATAACGTATAACGTTATATACGATAACGATATAACGTATAACGTTATATACGATAACGATATAACGTATAACGTTATATACGATAACGATATAACGTATAACGTTATATACTATATCGATATAACGTATAACGTTATATACTATAACGATATAACGTATAACGTTATATACTATTACGATATAACGTATAACGTTATATACTATGACGATATAACGTATAACGTTATATACTATATCGATATAACGTATAACGTTATATATTATATCGATATAACGTATAACGTTATATACTATTACGGCATAACGTATAACGTTATATAATATCACGATATAACGTATAACGTTATATACTACTACGATATAACGTATAACGTTATATACTATATCGATATAACGTATAACGTTATATACTATATCGATATAACGTATAACGTTATATACTATAACGATATATCGTTTAACGTTATGTAGTATTACGATATAACGTATAACGTTATATACGATAACGATATAACGTATAACGTTATATACTATATCGATATAACGTATAACGTTATATACTATATCGATATAACGTATAACGTTATATACTATAACGATATAACGTATAACGTTATATACTATAACGATATAACGTATAACGTTATATACTATATCGATATAACGTATAACGTTATATACTATGACGATATAACGTATAACGTTATATACTATATCGATATAACGTATAACGTTATATACTATATCGATATAACGTATAACGTTATATACTATTACGGCATAACGTATAACGTTATATAATATAACGATATAACGTATAACGTTATATACTACTACGATATAACGTATAACGTTATATACTATATCGATATAACGTATAACGTTATATACTATAACGATATAACGTATAACGTTATATACTACTACGATATAACGTATAACGTTATATACTATATCGATATAACGTATAACGTTATATACTATATCGATATAACGTATAACGTTATATACTATTACGGCATAACGTATAACGTTATATAATATAACGATATAACGTATAACGTTATATACTACTACGAAATAACGTATAACGTTATATACTATATCGATATAACGTATAACGTTATATACTATATCGATATAACGTATAACGTTATATACTATAACGATATATCGTTTAACGTTATGTAGTATTACGATATAACGTATAATGTTATATACGATAACGATATAACGTATAACGTTATATACTATATCGATATAACGTATAATGTTATATACTATTACGATATAACGTATAACGTTAGATACGATAACGATATAACGTATAACGTTATATACTATATCGATATAACGTATATCGTTATATACTATATCGATATAACGTATTACGTTATATACTATATCGATATAACGTATAACGTTATATACTATAACGATATAACGTATAACGTTATATGCTATATCGATATAACGTATAACGTTATATGCTATATCGATATAACGTATAACGTTATATGCTATATCGATATAACGTATAACGTTATATACTACTACGATATAACGTATAACGTTATATACGATAACGATATAACGTATAACGTTATATACGATAACGATATAACGTATAACGTTATATACGATAACGATATAACGTATAACGTTATATACGATAACGATATAACGTATAACGTTATATACGATAACGATATAACGTATAACGCTATATACTATAACGATATAACGTATAACGTTATATACTACTACGATATAACGTATAACGTTATATACTATATCGATATAACGTATAACGTTATATACTATATCGATATAACGTATAACGTTATATACTATATCGATATAACGTATAACGTTATATACTATATCGATATAACGTATAACGTTATATACTATTACGGCATAACGTATAACGTTATATAATATAACGATATAACGTATAACGTTATATACTACTACGATATAACGTATAACGTTATATACTATATCGATATAACGTATAACGTTATATACTATATCGATATAACGTATAACGTTATATACTATGACGATATAACGTATAACGTTATATACTATATCGATATAACGTATAACGTTATATACTATATCGATATAACGTATAACGTAATATACTATTACGGCATAACGTATAACGTTATATAATATAACGATATAACGTATAACGTTATATACTACTACGATATAACGTATAACGTTATATACTATATCGATATAACGTATAACGTTATATACTATAACGATATAACGTATAACGTTATATACTACTACGATATAACGTATAACGTTATATACTATATCGATATAACGTATAACGTTATATGCTATATCGATATAACGTATAACGTTATATACTACTACGATATAACGTATAACGTTATATACGATAACGATATAACGTATAACGTTATATACGATAACGATATAACGTATAACGTTATATACGATAACGATATAACGTATAACGTTATATACGATAACGATATAACGTATAACGTTATATACGATAACGATATAACGTATAACGTTATATACTATAACGATATAACGTATAACGTTATATACTACTACGATATAACGTATAACGTTATATACTATATCGATATAACGTATAACGTTATATACTATATCGATATAACGTATAACGTTATATACTATATCGATATAACGTATAACGTTATATACTATTACGATATAACGTATAACGTTATATACGATAACGATATAACGTATAACGTTATATACCATAACGATATAACGTATAACGTTATATACGATAACGATATAACGTATAACGTTATATACTATATCGATATAACGTATAACGTTATATACGATAACGATATAACGTATAACGTTATATACGATAACGATATAACGTATAACGTTATATACGATAACGATATAACGTATAACGTTATATACTATAACGATATAACGTATAACGTTATATACTACTACGATATAACGTATAACGTTATATACTATATCGATATAACGTATAACGTTATATACGATAACGATATAACGTATAACGTTATATACTATATCGATATAACGTATAACGTTATATACTATATCGATATAACGTATAACGTTATATACTATATCGATATAACGTATAACGTTATATACTACTACGATATAACGTATAAGGTTATATACTATATCGATATAACGTATAACGTTATATACTATATCGATATAACGTATAACGTTATATACTATGACGATATATCGTTTAACGTTATGTAGTATTACGATATAACGTATAACGTTATATACTATAACGATATATCGTTTAACGTTATGTAGTATTACGATATAACGTATAACGTTATATACGATAACGATATAACGTATAACGTTATATACTATAACGATACAACGTATAACGTTATATACTATTACGATATAACGTATAACGTTATATAAAATAACGATATAACGTATAACGTTATATACTATATCGATATAACGTATAACGTTATGTACGATAAGGGTATAACGTATAACGTTATATACTATAACGATATAACGTATAACGTTATATACTATTACGATATAACGTATAACGTTATATACTATTACGATATAACGTATAACGTTATATACGATAACGATATAACGTATAACGTTATATACCATAACGATATAACGTATAACGTTATATACGATAACGATATAACGTATAACGTTATATACTATATCGATATAACGTATAACGTTATGTACGATAACGGTATAACGTATAACGTTATATACTATAACGATATAACGTATAACGTTATATACTATTACGATATAACGTATAACGTTATATACTATGACGATATAACGTATAACGTTATATACTATATCGATATAACGTATAACGTTATATACTATATCGATATAACGTATAACGTTATATACTATTACGGCATAACGTATAACGTTATATAATATCACGATATAACGTATAACGTTATATACTACTACGATATAACGTATAACGTTATATACTATATCGATATAACGTATAACGTTATATACTATATCGATATAACGTATAACGTTATATACTATAACGATATATCGTTTAACGTTATGTAGTATTACGATATAACGTATAACGTTATATACGATAACGATATAACGTATAACGTTATATACTATATCGATATAACGTATAACGTTATATACTATAACGATATAACGTATAACGTTATATACTATTACGATATAACGTATAACGTTATATACTATGACGATATAACGTATAACGTTATATACTATATCGATATAACGTATAACGTTATATATTATATCGATATAACGTATAACGTTATATACTATTACGGCATAACGTATAACGTTATATAATATCACGATATAACGTATAACGTTATATACTACTACGATATAACGTATAACGTTATATACTATATCGATATAACGTATAACGTTATATACTATATCGATATAACGTATAACGTTATATACTATAACGATATATCGTTTAACGTTATGTAGTATTACGATATAACGTATAACGTTATATACGATAACGATATAACGTATAACGTTATATACTATATCGATATAACGTATAACGTTATATACTATATCGATATAACGTATAACGTTATATACTATAACGATATAACGTATAACGTTATATACTATAACGATATAACGTATAACGTTATATACTATATCGATATAACGTATAACGTTATATACTATGACGATATAACGTATAACGTTATATACTATATCGATATAACGTATAACGTTATATACTATATCGATATAACGTATAACGTTATATACTATTACGGCATAACGTATAACGTTATATAATATAACGATATAACGTATAACGTTATATACTACTACGATATAACGTATAACGTTATATACTATATCGATATAACGTATAACGTTATATACTATAACGATATAACGTATAACGTTATATACTACTACGATATAACGTATAACGTTATATACTATATCAATATAACGTATAACGTTATATACTATATCGATATAACGTATAACGTTATATACTATTACGGCATAACGTATAACGTTATATAATATAACGATATAACGTATAACGTTATATACTACTACGAAATAACGTATAACGTTATATACTATATCGATATAACGTATAACGTTATATACTATATCGATATAACGTATAACGTTATATACTATAACGATATATCGTTTAACGTTATGTAGTATTACGATATAACGTATAATGTTATATACGATAACGATATAACGTATAACGTTATATACTATATCGATATAACGTATAATGTTATATACTATTACGATATAACGTATAACGTTAGATACGATAACGATATAACGTATAACGTTATATACTATATCGATATAACGTATATCGTTATATACTATATCGATATAACGTATTACGTTATATACTATATCGATATAACGTATAACGTTATATACTATAACGATATAACGTATAACGTTATATGCTATATCGATATAACGTATAACGTTATATGCTATATCGATATAACGTATAACGTTATATGCTATATCGATATAACGTATAACGTTATATACTACTACGATATAACGTATAACGTTATATACGATAACGATATAACGTATAACGTTATATACGATAACGATATAACGTATAACGTTATATACGATAACGATATAACGTATAACGTTATATACGATAACGATATAACGTATAACGTTATATACGATAACGATATAACGTATAACGCTATATACTATAACGATATAACGTATAACGTTATATACTACTACGATATAACGTATAACGTTATATACTATATCGATATAACGTATAACGTTATATACTATATCGATATAACGTATAACGTTATATACTATATCGATATAACGTATAACGTTATATACTATATCGATATAACGTATAACGTTACATACTATTACGGCATAACGTATAACGTTATATAATATAACGATATAACGTATAACGTTATATACTACTACGATATAACGTATAACGTTATATACTATATCGATATAACGTATAACGTTATATACTATATCGATATAACGTATAACGTTATATACTATAACGATATATCGTTTAACGTTATGTAGTATTACGATATAACGTATAACGTTATATACGATAACGATATAACGTATAACGTTATATACTATATCGATATAACGTATAACGTTATATACTATATCGATATGACGTATAACGTTATATACTATTACGATATAACGTATAACGTTATATACGATAACGATATAACGTATAACGTTATATACTATTACGATATAACGTATAACGTTATATACGATAACGATATAACGTATAACGTTATATACTATATCGATATAACGTATAACGTTATATACTATATCGATATAACGTATAACGTTATATACTATATCGATATAACGTATAACGTTATATACTATTACGGCATAACGTATAACGTTATATAATATAACGATATAACGTATAACGTTATATACTACCACTATATAACGTATAACGTTATATACTATATCGATATAACGTATAACGTTATATACTATATCGATATAACGTATAACGTTATATACTATAACGATATATCGTTTAACGTTATGTAGTATTACGATATAACGTATAACGTTATATACGATAACGATATAACGTATAACGTTATATACTATATCGATATAACGTATAACGTTATATACTATATCGATATGACGTATAACGTTATATACTATTACGATATAACGTATAACGTTATATACGATAACGATATAACGTATAACGTTATATACTATTACGATATAACGTATAACGTTATATACGATAACGATATAACGTATAACGTTATATACTATATCGATATAACGTATAACGTTATATACTATATCGATATAACGTATAACGTTATATACTATTACGGCATAACGTATAACGTTATATAATATAACGATATAACGTATAACGTTATATACTACTACTATATAACGTATAACGTTATATACTATATCGATATAACGTATAACGTTATATACTATATCGATATAACGTATAACGTTATATACTATAACGATATATCGTTTAACGTTATGTAGTATTACGATATAACGTATAACGTTATATACGATAACGATATAACGTATAACGTTATATACTATATCGATATAACGTATAACGTTATATACTATAACGATATATCGTTTAACGTTATGTAGTATTACGATATAACGTATAACGTTATATACGATAACGATATAACGTATAACGTTATATACTATATCGATATAACGTATAACGTTATATACTATATCGATATAACGTATAACGTTATATACTATATCGATATAACGTATAACGTTATATACTACTACGATATAACGTATAAGGTTATATACTATATCGATATAGCGTATAACGTTATATACTATATCGATATAACGTATAACGTTATATACTATGACGATATATCGTTTAACGTTATGTAGTATTACGATATAACGTATAACGTTATATACTATAACGATATATCGTTTAACGTTATGTAGTATTACGATATAACGTATAACGTTATATACGATAACGATATAACGTATAACGTTATATACTATAACGATACAACGTATAACGTTATATACTATTACGATATAACGTATAACGTTATATAAAATAACGATATAACGTATAACGTTATATACTATATCGATATAACGTATAACGTTATGTACGATAAGGGTATAACGTATAACGTTATATACTATAACGATATAACGTATAACGTTATATACTATTACGATATAACGTATAACGTTATATACTATTACGATATAACGTATAACGTTATATACGATAACGATATAACGTATAACGTTATATACCATAACGATATAACGTATAACGTTATATACGATAACGATATAACGTATAACGTTATATACTATATCGATATAACGTATAACGTTATGTACGATAACGGTATAACGTATAACGTTATATACTATAACGATATAACGTATAACGTTATATACTATTACGATATAACGTATAACGTTATATACTATGACGATATAACGTATAACGTTATATACTATATCGATATAACGTATAACGTTATATACTATATCGATATAACGTATAACGTTATATACTATTACGGCATAACGTATAACGTTATATAATATCACGATATAACGTATAACGTTATATACTACTACGATATAACGTATAACGTTATATACTATATCGATATAACGTATAACGTTATATACTATATCGATATAACGTATAACGTTATATACTATAACGATATATCGTTTAACGTTATGTAGTATTACGATATAACGTATAACGTTATATACGATAACGATATAACGTATAACGTTATATACTATATCGATATAACGTATAACGTTATATACTATAACGATATAACGTATAACGTTATATACTATTACGATATAACGTATAACGTTATATACTATGACGATATAACGTATAACGTAATATACTATATCGATATAACGTATAACGTTATATACTATATCGATATAACGTATAACGTTATATACTATTACGGCATAACGTATAACGTTATATAATATCACGATATAACGTATAACGTTATATACTACTACGATATAACGTATAACGTTATATACTATATCGATATAACGTATAACGTTATATACTATATCGATATAACGTATAACGTTATATACTATAACGATATATCGTTTAACGTTATGTAGTATTACGATATAACGTATAACGTTATATACGATAACGATATAACGTATAACGTTATATACTATATCGATATAACGTATAACGTTATATACTATATCGATATAACGTATAACGTTATATACTATAACGATATAACGTATAACGTTATATACTATAACGATATAACGTATAACGTTATATACTATATCGATATAACGTATAACGTTATATACTATGACGATATAACGTATAACGTTATATACTATATCGATATAACGTATAACGTTATATACTATATCGATATAACGTATAACGTTATATACTATTACGGCATAACGTATAACGTTATATAATATAACGATATAACGTATAACGTTATATACTACTACGATATAACGTATAACGTTATATACTATATCGATATAACGTATAACGTTATATACTATAACGATATAAAGTATAACGTTATATACTACTACGATATAACGTATAACGTTATATACTATATCGATATAACGTATAACGTTATATACTATATCGATATAACGTATAACGTTATATACTATATCGATATAACGTATAACGTTATATACTACTACGATATAACGTATTACGTTATATACTATATCGATATAACGTATAACGTTATATACTATATCGATATAACGTATAACGTTATATACTATTACGGCATAACGTATAACGTTATATAATATAACGATATAACGTATAACGTTATATACTACTACGAAATAACGTATAACGTTATATACTATATCGATATAACGTATAACGTTATATACTATATCGATATAACGTATAACGTTATATACTATAACGATATATCGTTTAACGTTATGTAGTATTACGATATAACGTATAATGTTATATACGATAACGATATAACGTATAACGTTATATACTATATCGATATAACGTATAATGTTATATACTATTACGATATAACGTATAACGTTAGATACGATAACGATATAACGTATAACGTTATATACTATATCGATATAACGTATAACGTTATATACTACTACGATATAACGTATAACGTTATATACTATATCGATATAACGTATAACGTTATATACTATATCGATATAACGTATAACGTTATATACTATATCGATATAACGTATAACGTTATATACTATTACGGCATAACGTATAACGTTATATACTATTACGATATAACGTATAACGTTATATACGATAACGATATAACGTATAACGTTATATACTATATCGATATAACGTATATCGTTATATACTATATCGATATAACGTATAACGTTATATACTACTACGATATAACGTATAACGTTATATACTATATCGATATATCGTTTAACGTTATGTAGTATTACGATATAACGTATAACGTTATATACGATAACGATATAACGTATAACGTTATATACTATAACGATACAACGTATAACGTTATATACTATTACGATATAACGTATAACGTTATATAATATAACGATATAACGTATAACGTTATATACTATATCGATATAACGTATAACGTTATGTACGATAAGGGTATAACGTATAACGTTATATACTATATCGATATAACGTATAACGTTATATACTATATCGATATAACGTATAACGTTATATACTATAACGATATATCGTTTAACGTTATGTAGTATTACGATATAACGTATAACGTTATATACGATAACGATATAACGTATAACGTTATATACTATATCGATATAACGTATAACGTTATATACTATATCGATATAACGTATAACGTTATATACTATAACGATATAACGTATAACGTTATATACTATAACGATATAACGTATAACGTTATATACTATATCGATATAACGTATAACGTTATATACTATGACGATATAACGTATAACGTTATATACTATATCGATATAACGTATAACGTTATATACTATATCGATATAACGTATAACGTAATATACTATTACGGCATAACGTATAACGTTATATAATATAACGATATAACGTATAACGTTATATACTACTACGATATAACGTATAACGTTATATACTATATCGATATAACGTATAACGTTATATACTATAACGATATAACGTATAACGTTATATACTACTACGATATAACGTATAACGTTATATACTATATCGATATAACGTATAACGTTATATACTATATCGATATAACGTATAACGTTATATACTATATCGATATAACGTATAACGTTATATACTACTACGATATAACGTATTACGTTATATACTATATCGATATAACGTATAACGTTATATACTATATCGATATAACGTATAACGTTATATACTATTACGGCATAACGTATAACGTTATATAATATAACGATATAACGTATAACGTTATATACTACTACGAAATAACGTATAACGTTATATACTATATCGATATAACGTATAACGTTATATACTATATCGATATAACGTATAACGCTATATACTATAACGATATATCGTTTAACGTTATGTAGTATTACGATATAACGTATAATGTTATATACGATAACGATATAACGTATAACGTTATATACTATTACGATATAACGTATAACGTTATATACGATAACGATATAACGTATAACGTTATATACTATATCGATATAACGTATAACGTTATATACTATATCGTTATATACTATATATAACGTATAACGTTATATACTACTACGATATAACGTATAACGTTATATACTATATCGATATAACGTATATCGTTATATACTATATCGATATAACGTATTACGTTATATACTATATCGATATAACGTATAACGTTATATACTATAACGATATAACGTATAACGTTATATGCTATATCGATATAACGTATAACGTTATATGCTATATAGATATAACGTATAACGTTATATGCTATATCGATATAACGTATAACGTTATATACTACTACGATATAACGTATAACGTTATATACGATAACGATATAACGTATAACGTTATATACGATAACGATATAACGTATAACGTTATATACGATAACGATATAACGTATAACGTTATATACGATAACGATATAACGTATAACGTTATATACGATAACGATATAACGTATAACGTTATATACTATAACGATATAACGTATAACGTTATATACTACTACGATATAACGTATAACGTTATATACTATATCGATATAACGTATAACGTTATATACTATATCGATATAACGTATAACGTTATATACTATATCGATATAACGTATAACGTTATATACTATTACGGCATAACGTATAACGTTATATAATATAACGATATAACGTATAACGTTATATACTACTACGATATAACGTATAACGTTATATACTATATCGATATAACGTATAACGTTATATACTATATCGATATAACGTATAACGTTATATACTATAACGATATATCGTTTAACGTTATGTAGTATTACGATATAACGTATAACGTTATATACGATAACGATATAACGTATAACGTTATATACTATATCGATATAACGTATAACGTTATATACTATATCGATATGACGTATAACGTTATATACTATTACGATATAACGTATAACGTTATATACGATAACGATATAACGTATAACGTTATATACTATTACGATATAACGTATAACGTTATATACGATAACGATATAACGTATAACGTTATATACTATATCGATATAACGTATAACGTTATATACTATATCGTTATATACTATATATAACGTATAACGTTATATACTACTACGATATAACGTATAACGTTATATACTATATCGATATAACGTATAACGTTATATGCTATATCGATATAACGTATAACGTTATATACTACAACGATATAACGTATAACGTTATATACGATAACGATATAACGTATAACGTTATATACGATAACGATATAACGTATAACGTTATATACGATAACGATATAACGTATAACGTTATATACGATAACGATATAACGTATAACGTTATATACGATAACGATATAACGTATAACGTTATATACTATAACGATATAACGTATAACGTTATATACTACTACGATATAACGTATAACGTTATATACTATATCGATATAACGTATAACGTTATATACTATATCGATATAACGTATAACGTTATATACTATATCGATATAACGTATAACGTTATATACTATTACGATATAACGTATAACGTTATATACGATAACGATATAACGTATAACGTTATATACCATAACGATATAACGTATAACGTTATATACGATAACGATATAACGTATAACGTTATATACTATATCGATATAACGTATAACGTTATATACGATAACGATATAACGTATAACGTTATATACGATAACGATATAACGTATAACGTTATATACGATAACGATATAACGTATAACGTTATATACTATAACGATATAACGTATAACGTTATATACTACTACGATATAACGTATAACGTTATATACTATATCGATATAACGTATAACGTTATATACGATAACGATATAACGTATAACGTTATATACTATATCGATATAACGTATAACGTTATATACTATATCGATATAACGTATAACGTTATATACTATATCGATATAACGTATAACGTTATATACTACTACGATATAACGTATAAGGTTATATACTATATCGATATAACGTATAACGTTATATACTATATCGATATAACGTATAACGTTATATACTATGACGATATATCGTTTAACGTTATGTAGTATTACGATATAACGTATAACGTTATATACTATAACGATATATCGTTTAACGTTATGTAGTATTACGATATAACGTATAACGTTATATACGATAACGATATAACGTATAACGTTATATACTATAACGATACAACGTATAACGTTATATACTATTACGATATAACGTATAACGTTATATAAAATAACGATATAACGTATAACGTTATATACTATATCGATATAACGTATAACGTTATGTACGATAAGGGTATAACGTATAACGTTATATACTATAACGATATAACGTATAACGTTAAATACTATTACGATATAACGTATAACGTTATATACTATTACGATATAACGTATAACGTTATATACGATAACGATATAACGTATAACGTTATATACCATAACGATATAACGTATAACGTTATATACGATAACGATATAACGTATAACGTTATATACTATATCGATATAACGTATAACGTTATGTACGATAACGGTATAACGTATAACGTTATATACTATAACGATATAACGTATAACGTTATATACTATTACGATATAACGTATAACGTTATATACTATGACGATATAACGTATAACGTTATATACTATATCGATATAACGTATAACGTTATATACTATATCGATATAACGTATAACGTTATATACTATTACGGCATAACGTATAACGTTATATAATATCACGATATAACGTATAACGTTATATACTACTACGATATAACGTATAACGTTATATACTATATCGATATAACGTATAACGTTATATACTATATCGATATAACGTATAACGTTATATACTATAACGATATATCGTTTAACGTTATGTAGTATTACGATATAACGTATAACGTTATATACGATAACGATATAACGTATAACGTTATATACTATATCGATATAACGTATAACGTTATATACTATAACGATATAACGTATAACGTTATATACTATTACGATATAACGTATAACGTTATATACTATGACGATATAACGTATAACGTTATATACTATATCGATATAACGTATAACGTTATATATTATATCGATATAACGTATAACGTTATATACTATTACGGCATAACGTATAACGTTATATAATATCACGATATAACGTATAACGTTATATACTACTACGATATAACGTATAACGTTATATACTATATCGATATAACGTATAACGTTATATACTATATCGATATAACGTATAACGTTATATACTATAACGATATATCGTTTAACGTTATGTAGTATTACGATATAACGTATAACGTTATATACGATAACGATATAACGTATAACGTTATATACTATATCGATATAACGTATAACGTTATATACTATATCGATATAACGTATAACGTTATATACTATAACGATATAACGTATAACGTTATATACTATAACGATATAACGTATAACGTTATATACTATATCGATATAACGTATAACGTTATATACTATGACGATATAACGTATAACGTTATATACTATATCGATATAACGTATAACGTTATATACTATATCGATATAACGTATAACGTTATATACTATTACGGCATAACGTATAACGTTATATAATATAACGATATAACGTATAACGTTATATACTACTACGATATAACGTATAACGTTATATACTATATCGATATAACGTATAACGTTATATACTATAACGATATAACGTATAACGTTATATACTACTACGATATAACGTATAACGTTATATACTATATCGATATAACGTATAACGTTATATACTATATCGATATAACGTATAACGTTATATACTATTACGGCATAACGTATAACGTTATATAATATAACGATATAACGTATAACGTTATATACTACTACGAAATAACGTATAACGTTATATACTATATCGATATAACGTATAACGTTATATACTATATCGATATAACGTATAACGTTATATACTATAACGATATATCGTTTAACGTTATGTAGTATTACGATATAACGTATAATGTTATATACGATAACGATATAACGTATAACGTTATATACTATATCGATATAACGTATAATGTTATATACTATTACGATATAACGTATAACGTTAGATACGATAACGATATAACGTATAACGTTATATACTATATCGATATAACGTATATCGTTATATACTATATCGATATAACGTATTACGTTATATACTATATCGATATAACGTATAACGTTATATACTATAACGATATAACGTATAACGTTATATGCTATATCGATATAACGTATAACGTTATATGCTATATCGATATAACGTATAACGTTATATGCTATATCGATATAACGTATAACGTTATATACTACTACGATATAACGTATAACGTTATATACGATAACGATATAACGTATAACGTTATATACGATAACGATATAACGTATAACGTTATATACGATAACGATATAACGTATAACGTTATATACGATAACGATATAACGTATAACGCTATATACTATAACGATATAACGTATAACGTTATATACTACTACGATATAACGTATAACGTTATATACTATATCGATATAACGTATAACGTTATATACTATATCGATATAACGTATAACGTTATATACTATATCGATATAACGTATAACGTTATATACTATATCGATATAACGTATAACGTTATATACTATATCGATATAACGTATAACGTTATATACTATTACGGCATAACGTATAACGTTATATAATATAACGATATAACGTATAACGTTATATACTACTACGATATAACGTATAACGTTATATACTATATCGATATAACGTATAACGTTATATACTATATCGATATAACGTATAACGTTATATACTATAACGATATATCGTTTAACGTTATGTAGTATTACGATATAACGTATAACGTTATATACGATAACGATATAACGTATAACGTTATATACTATATCGATATAACGTATAACGTTATATACTATATCGATATGACGTATAACGTTATATACTATTACGATATAACGTATAACGTTATATACGATAACGATATAACGTATAACGTTATATACTATTACGATATAACGTATAACGTTATATACGATAACGATATAACGTATAACGTTATATACTATATCGATATAACGTATAACGTTATATACTATATCGATATAACGTATAACGTTATATACTATATCGATATAACGTATAACGTTATATACTATTACGGCATAACGTATAACGTTATATAATATAACGATATAACGTATAACGTTATATACTACTACTATATAACGTATAACGTTATATACTATATCGATATAACGTATAACGTTATATACTATATCGATATAACGTATAACGTTATATACTATAACGATATATCGTTTAACGTTATGTAGTATTACGATATAACGTATAACGTTATATACGATAACGATATAACGTATAACGTTATATACTATATCGATATAACGTATAACGTTATATACTATATCGATATGACGTATAACGTTATATACTATTACGATATAACGTATAACGTTATATACGATAACGATATAACGTATAACGTTATATACTATTACGATATAACGTATAACGTTATATACGATAACGATATAACGTATAACGTTATATACTATATCGATATAACGTATAACGTTATATACTATATCGATATAACGTATAACGTTATATACTATTACGGCATAACGTATAACGTTATATAATATAACGATATAACGTATAACGTTATATACTACTACTATATAACGTATAACGTTATATACTATATCGATATAACGTATAACGTTATATACTATATCGATATAACGTATAACGTTATATACTATAACGATATATCGTTTAACGTTATGTAGTATTACGATATAACGTATAACGTTATATACGATAACGATATAACGTATAACGTTATATACTATATCGATATAACGTATAACGTTATATACTATAACGATATATCGTTTAACGTTATGTAGTATTACGATATAACGTATAACGTTATATACGATAACGATATAACGTATAACGTTATATACTATATCGATATAACGTATAACGTTATATACTATATCGATATAACGTATAACGTTATATACTATATC
Organism: Bombus affinis; assembly: GCF_024516045.1. Taxonomy (NCBI): domain Eukaryota; kingdom Metazoa; phylum Arthropoda; class Insecta; order Hymenoptera; family Apidae; genus Bombus; species Bombus affinis. The sequence continues at coordinate 278,003 of NW_026108852.1, read as the reverse complement.
GATATAACGTATAACGTTATATACTACTACGATATAACGTATAAGGTTATATACTATATCGATATAGCGTATAACGTTATATACTATATCGATATAACGTATAACGTTATATACTATGACGATATATCGTTTAACGTTATGTAGTATTACGATATAACGTATAACGTTATATACTATAACGATATATCGCTTAACGTTATGTAGTATTACGATATAACGTATAACGTTATATACGATAACGATATAACGTATAACGTTATATACTATAACGATACAACGTATAACGTTATATACTATTACGATATAACGTATAACGTTATATAAAATAACGATATAACGTATAACGTTATATACTATATCGATATAACGTATAACGTTATGTACGATAAGGGTATAACGTATAACGTTATATACTATAACGATATAACGTATAACGTTATATACTATTACGATATAACGTATAACGTTATATACTATTACGATATAACGTATAACGTTATATACGATAACGATATAACGTATAACGTTATATACCATAACGATATAACGTATAACGTTATATACGATAACGATATAACGTATAACGTTATATACTATATCGATATAACGTATAACGTTATGTACGATAACGGTATAACGTATAACGTTATATACTATAACGATATAACGTATAACGTTATATACTATTACGATATAACGTATAACGTTATATACTATGACGATATAACGTATAACGTTATATACTATATCGATATAACGTATAACGTTATATACTATATCGATATAACGTATAACGTTATATACTATTACGGCATAACGTATAACGTTATATAATATCACGATATAACGTATAACGTTATATACTACTACGATATAACGTATAACGTTATATACTATATCGATATAACGTATAACGTTATATACTATATCGATATAACGTATAACGTTATATACTATAACGATATATCGTTTAACGTTATGTAGTATTACGATATAACGTATAACGTTATATACGATAACGATATAACGTATAACGTTATATACTATATCGATATAACGTATAACGTTATATACTATAACGATATAACGTATAACGTTATATACTATTACGATATAACGTATAACGTTATATACTATGACGATATAACGTATAACGTTATATACTATATCGATATAACGTATAACGTTATATACTATATCGATATAACGTATAACGTTATATACTATTACGGCATAACGTATAACGTTATATAATATCACGATATAACGTATAACGTTATATACTACTACGATATAACGTATAACGTTATATACTATATCGATATAACGTATAACGTTATATACTATATCGATATAACGTATAACGTTATATACTATAACGATATATCGTTTAACGTTATGTAGTATTACGATATAACGTATAACGTTATATACGATAACGATATAACGTATAACGTTATATACTATATCGATATAACGTATAACGTTATATACTATATCGATATAACGTATAACGTTATATACTATAACGATATAACGTATAACGTTATATACTATAACGATATAACGTATAACGTTATATACTATATCGATATAACGTATAACGTTATATACTATGACGATATAACGTATAACGTTATATACTATATCGATATAACGTATAACGTTATATACTATATCGATATAACGTATAACGTTATATACTATTACGGCATAACGTATAACGTTATATAATATAACGATATAACGTATAACGTTATATACTACTACGATATAACGTATAACGTTATATACTATATCGATATAACGTATAACGTTATATACTATAACGATATAACGTATAACGTTATATACTACTACGATATAACGTATAACGTTATATACTATATCGATATAACGTATAACGTTATATACTATATCGATATAACGTATAACGTTATATACTATATCGATATAACGTATAACGTTATATACTACTACGATATAACGTATTACGTTATATACTATATCGATATAACGTATAACGTTATATACTATATCGATATAACGTATAACGTTATATACTATTACGGCATAACGTATAACGTTATATAATATAACGATATAACGTATAACGTTATATACTACTACTATATAACGTATAACGTTATATACTATATCGATATAACGTATAACGTTATATACTATATCGATATAACGTATAACGTTATATACTATAACGATATATCGTTTAACGTTATGTAGTATTACGATATAACGTATAACGTTATATACGATAACGATATAACGTATAACGTTATATACTATATCGATATAACGTATAACGTTATATACTATAACGATATATCGTTTAACGTTATGTAGTATTACGATATAACGTATAACGTTATATACGATAACGATATAACGTATAACGTTATATACTATATCGATATAACGTATAACGTTATATACTATATCGATATAACGTATAACGTTATATACTATATCGATATAACGTATAACGTTATATACTACTACGATATAACGTATAAGGTTATATACTATATCGATATAGCGTATAACGTTATATACTATATCGATATAACGTATAACGTTATATACTATGACGATATATCGTTTAACGTTATGTAGTATTACGATATAACGTATAACGTTATATACTATAACGATATATCGTTTAACGTTATGTAGTATTACGATATAACGTATAACGTTATATACGATAACGATATAACGTATAACGTTATATACTATAACGATACAACGTATAACGTTATATACTATTACGATATAACGTATAACGTTATATAAAATAACGATATAACGTATAACGTTATATACTATATCGATATAACGTATAACGTTATGTACGATAAGGGTATAACGTATAACGTTATATACTATAACGATATAACGTATAACGTTATATACTATTACGATATAACGTATAACGTTATATACTATTACGATATAACGTATAACGTTATATACGATAACGATATAACGTATAACGTTATATACCATAACGATATAACGTATAACGTTATATACGATAACGATATAACGTATAACGTTATATACTATATCGATATAACGTATAACGTTATGTACGATAACGGTTAACGTATACGTTATATACTATAACGATATAACGTATAACGTTATATACTATTACGATATAACGTATAACGTTATATACTATGACGATATAACGTATAACGTTATATACTATATCGATATAACGTATAACGTTATATACTATATCGATATAACGTATAACGTTATATACTATTACGGCATAACGTATAACGTTATATAATATCACGATATAACGTATAACGTTATATACTACTACGATATAACGTATAACGTTATATCCTATATCGATATAACGTATAACGTTATATACTATATCGATATAACGTATAACGTTAATATACTATAACGATATATCGTTTAACGTTATGTAGTATTACGATATAACGTATAACGTTATATACGATAACGATATAACGTATAACGTTATATACTATATCGATATAACGTATAACGTATATACTATAACGATATAACGTATAACGTTATATACTATTACGATATAACGTATAACGTTATATACTATGGACGATATAACGTATAACGTTATATACTATATCGATATACGTATAACGTTATATACTATATCGAGATAACGTATAACGTTATATACTATTACGGCATAACGTATAACGTTATATAATATCACGATATAACGTATACGTTATATACTACTACGATATAACGTATAACGTTATACTATATCGATATAACGTATAACGTTATATACTATATCGATATAACGTATAACGTTATATACTATAACGATATCGTTTAACGTTATGTAGTATTACGATATAACGTATAACGTTATATACGATAACGATATAACGTATAACGTTATATACTATATCGATATAACGTATAACGTTATATACTATATCGATATAACGTATAACGTTATATACTATAACGATATAACGTATAACGTTATATACTATAACGATATAACGTATAACGTTATATACTATACGATATACGTATAACGTTATACTATGACGTTATATACTATATCGATATAACGTATAACGTTATATACTATATCGATATAACGTATAACGTTATATACTATTACGGCATAACGTATAACGTTATATATATAACGATATAACGTATAACGTTATATACTACTACGATATAACGTATAACGTTATATACTATATCGATATAACGTATAACGTTATATACTATAACGATATAACGTATAACGTTATATACTACTACGATATAACGTATAAACGTTATATACTATATCGATATAACGTATAACGTTATATACTATATCGATATAACGTATAACGTTATATACTATATCGATATAACGTATAACGTTATATACTACTACGATATAACGTATTACGTTATATACTATATCGATATAACGTATAACGTTATATACTTTAACGATATATCGTTTAAACGTTATGTAGTATTACGATATAACGTATAATGTTATATACTATATCGATATAACGTATAACGTTATATACTATTACGGCATAACGTATAACGTTATATAATATAACGATATAACGTATAACGTTATATACTACTACGATATAACGTATAACGTTATATACTATATCGATATAACGTATAACGTTATATACTATATCGATATAACGTATAACGTTATATACTATAACGATATATCGTTTAACGTTATGTAGTATTACGATATAACGTATAACGTTATATACGATAACGATATAACGTATAACGTTATATACTATATCGATATAACGTATAACGTTATATACTATATCGATATGACGTATAACGTTATATACTATTACGATATAACGTATAACGTTATATACGATAACGATATAACGTATAACGTTATATACTATTACGATATAACGTATAACGTTATATACGATAACGATATAACGTATAACGTTATATACTATATCGATATAACGTATAACGTTATATACTATATCGATATAACGTATAACGTTATATACTATTACGGCATAACGTATAACGTTATATAATATAACGATATAACGTATAACGTTATATACTACTACTATATAACGTATAACGTTATATACTATATCGATATAACGTATAACGTTATATACTATATCGATATAACGTATAACGTTATATACTATAACGATATATCGTTTAACGTTATGTAGTATTACGATATAACGTATAACGTTATATACGATAACGATATAACGTATAACGTTATATACTATATCGATATAACGTATAACGTTATATACTATATCGATATGACGTATAACGTTATATACTATTACGATATAACGTATAACGTTATATACGATAACGATATAACGTATAACGTTATATACTATTACGATATAACGTATAACGTTATATACGATAACGATATAACGTATAACGTTATATACTATATCGATATAACGTATAACGTTATATACTATATCGATATAACGTATAACGTTATATACTATTACGGCATAACGTATAACGTTATATAATATAACGATATAACGTATAACGTTATATACTACTACTATATAACGTATAACGTTATATACTATATCGATATAACGTATAACGTTATATACTATATCGATATAACGTATAACGTTATATACTATAACGATATATCGTTTAACGTTATGTAGTATTACGATATAACGTATAACGTTATATACTATATCGATATAACGTATAACGTTATATACTATAACGATATATCGTTTAACGTTATGTAGTATTACGATATAACGTATAACGTTATATACGATAACGATATAACGTATAACGTTATATACTATATCGATATAACGTATAACGTTATATACTATATCGATATAACGTATAACGTTATATACTATATCGATATAACGTATAACGTTATATACTACTACGATATAACGTATAAGGTTATATACTATATCGATATAGCGTATAACGTTATATACTATATCGATATAACGTATAACGTTATATACTATGACGATATATCGTTTAACGTTATGTAGTATTACGATATAACGTATAACGTTATATACTATAACGATATATCGTTTAACGTTATGTAGTATTACGATATAACGTATAACGTTATATACGATAACGATATAACGTATAACGTTATATACTATAACGATACAACGTATAACGTTATATACTATTACAATATAACGTATAACGTTATATAAAATAACGATATAACGTATAACGTTATATACTATATCGATATAACGTATAACGTTATGTACGATAAGGGTATAACGTATAACGTTATATACTATAACGATATAACGTATAACGTTATATACTATTACGATATAACGTATAACGTTATATACTATTACGATATAACGTATAACGTTATATACGATAACGATATAACGTATAACGTTATATACCATAACGATATAACGTATAACGTTATATACGATAACGATATAACGTATAACGTTATATACTATATCGATATAACGTATAACGTTATGTACGATAACGGTATAACGTATAACGTTATATACTATAACGATATAACGTATAACGTTATATACTATTACGATATAACGTATAACGTTACATACTATGACGATATAACGTATAACGTTATATACTATATCGATATAACGTATAACGTTATATACTATATCGATATAACGTATAACGTTATATACTATTACGGCATAACGTATAACGTTATATACTATATCGATATAACGTATAATGTTATATACTATTACGATATAACGTATAACGTTAGATACGATAACGATATAACGTATAACGTTATATACTATATCGATATAACGTATAACGTTATGTACGATAACGGTATAACGTATAACGTTATATACTATAACGATATAACGTATAACGTTATATACTATTACGATATAACGTATAACGTTATATACTATATCGATATAACGTATAACGTTATATACTATAACGATATATCGTTTAACGTTATGTAGTATTACGATATAACGTATAATGTTATATACGATAACGATATAACGTATAACGTTATATACTATATCGATATAACGTATAATGTTATATACTATTACGATATAACGTATAACGTTAGATACGATAACGATATAACGTATAACGTTATATACTATATCGATATAACGTATATCGTTATATACTATATCGATATAACGTATTACGTTATATACTATATCGATATAACGTATAACGTTATATACTATAACGATATAACGTATAACGTTATATGCTATATCGATATAACGTATAACGTTATATGCTATATCGATATAACGTATAACGTTATATGCTATATCGATATAACGTATAACGTTATATACGATAACGATATAACGTATAACGTTATATACGATAACGATATAACGTATAACGTTATATACGATAACGATATAACGTATAACGTTATATACGATAACGATATAACGTATAACGTTATATACGATAACGATATAACGTATAACGTTATATACGATAACGATATAACGTATAACGTTATATACTATAACGATATAACGTATAACGTTATATACTACTACGATATAACGTATAACGTTATATACTATATCGATATAACGTATAACGTTATATACTATATCGATATAACGTATAACGTTATATACTATATCGATATAACGTATAACGTTATATACTATTACGGCATAACGTATAACGTTATATAATATAACGATATAACGTATAACGTTATATACTACTACGATATAACGTATAACGTTATATACTATATCGATATAACGTATAACGTTATATACTATATCGATATAACGTATAACGTTATATACTATAACGATATATCGTTTAACGTTATGTAGTATTACGATATAACGTATAACGTTATATACGATAACGATATAACGTATAACGTTATATACTATATCGATATAACGTATAACGTTATATACTATATCGATATGACGTATAACGTTATATACTATTACGATATAACGTATAACGTTATATACGATAACGATATAACGTATAACGTTATATACTATTACGATATAACGTATAACGTTATATACGATAACGATATAACGTATAACGTTATATACTATATCGATATAACGTATAACGTTATATACTATATCGATATAACGTATAACGTTATATACTATTACGGCATAACGTATAACGTTATATAATATAACGATATAACGTATAACGTTATATACTACTACTATATAACGTATAACGTTATATACTATATCGATATAACGTATAACGTTATATACTATATCGATATAACGTATAACGTTATATACTATAACGATATATCGTTTAACGTTATGTAGTATTACGATATAACGTACAACGTTATATACGATAACGATATAACGTATAACGTTATATACTATATCGATATAACGTATAACGTTATATACTATATCGATATGACGTATAACGTTATATACTATTACGATATAACGTATAACGTTATATACGATAACGATATAACGTATAACGTTATATACTATTACAATATAACGTATAACGTTATATACGATAACGATATAACGTATAACGTTATATACTATATCGATATAACGTATAACGTTATATACTATATCGATATAACGTATAACGTTATATACTATATCGATATAACGTATAACGTTATATACTATTACGGCATAACGTATAACGTTATATAATATAACGATATAACGTATAACGTTATATACTACTACGATATAACGTATAACGTTATATACTATATCGATATAACGTATAACGTTACATACTATATCGATATAACGTATAACGTTATATACTATAACGATATATCGTTTAACGTTATGTAGTATTACGATATAACGTATAACGTTATATACGATAACGATATAACGTATAACGTTATATACTATATCGATATAACGTATTACGTTATATACTATATCGATATAACGTATAACGTTATATACTATAACGATATAACGTATAACGTTATATGCTATATCGATATAACGTATAACGTTATATACTATATCGATATAACGTATAACGTTATATACTATAACGATATAACGTATAACGTTATATACTACTACGATATAACGTATAACGTTATATACTATAACGATATAACGTATAACGTTATATACTACTACGATATAACGTATAACGTTATATACTATAACGATATAACGTATAACGTTATATACTACTACGATATAACGTATAACGTTATATACTATATCGATATAACGTATAACGTTATATACTATATCGATATAACGTATAACGTTATATACTACTACGATATAACGTATAACGTTATATACTATATCGATATAACGTATAACGTTATATACTATATCGATATAACGTATAACGTTATATACTATAACGATATATCGTTTAACGTTATGTAGTATTACGATATAACGTATAACGTTATATACGATAACGATATAACGTATAACGTTATATACTATATCGATATAACGTATAACGTTATATACTATATCGATATGACGTATAACGTTATATACTATTACGATATAACGTATAACGTTATATACGATAACGATATAACGTATAACGTTATATACTATTACGATATAACGTATAACGTTATATACGATAACGATATAACGTATAACGTTATATACTATATCGATATAACGTATAACGTTATATACTATTACGGCATAACGTATAACGTTATATAATATAACGATATAACGTATAACGTTATATACTACTACGATATAACGTATAACGTTATATACTATATCGATATAACGTATAACGTTATATACTATATCGATATAACGTATAACGTTATATACTATAACGATATATCGTTTAACGTTATGTAGTATTACGATATAACGTATAACGTTATATACGATAACGATATAACGTATAACGTTATATACTATATCGATATAACGTATAACGTTATATACTATATCGATATGACGTATAACGTTATATACTATTACGATATAACGTATAACGTTATATACGATAACGATATAACGTATAACGTTATATACTATTACGATATAACGTATAACGTTATATACGATAACGATATAACGTATAACGTTATATACTATATCGATATAACGTATAACGTTATATACTATATCGATATAACGTATAACGTTATATACTATTACGGCATAACGTATAACGTTATATAATATAACGATATAACGTATAACGTTATATACTACTACTATATAACGTATAACGTTATATACTATATCGATATAACGTATAACGTTATATACTATATCGATATAACGTATAACGTTATATACTATAACGATATATCGTTTAACGTTATGTAGTATTACGATATAACGTATAACGTTATATACGATAACGATATAACGTATAACGTTATATACTATATCGATATAACGTATAACGTTATATACTATATCGATATGACGTTTAACGTTATATACTATTACGATATAACGTATAACGTTATATACGATAACGATATAACGTATAACGTTATATACTATTACAATATAACGTATAACGTTATATACGATAACGATATAACGTATAACGTTATATACTATATCGATATAACGTATAACGTTATATACTATATCGATATAACGTATAACGTTATATACTATATCGATATAACGTATAACGTTATATACTATTACGGCATAACGTATAACGTTATATAATATAACGATATAACGTATAACGTTATATACTACTACGATATAACGTATAACGTTATATACTATATCGATATAACGTATAACGTTACATACTATATCGATATAACGTATAACGTTATATACTATAACGATATATCGTTTAACGTTATGTAGTATTACGATATAACGTATAACGTTATATACGATAACGATATAACGTATAACGTTATATACTATATCGATATAACGTATTACGTTATATACTATATCGATATAACGTATAACGTTATATACTATAACGATATAACGTATAACGTTATATGCTATATCGATATAACGTATAACGTTATATACTATTACGGCATAACGTATAACGTTATATAATATAACGATATAACGTATAACGTTATATACTACTACGATATAACGTATAACGTTATATACTATATCGATATAACGTATAACGTTATATACTATATCGATATAACGTATAACGTTATATACTATAACGATATATCGTTTAACGTTATGTAGTATTACGATATAACGTATAACGTTATATACGATAACGATATAACGTATAACGTTATATACTATATCGATATAACGTATAACGTTATATACTATATCGATATGACGTATAACGTTATATACTATTACGATATAACGTATAACGTTATATACGATAACGATATAACGTATAACGTTATATACTATTACGATATAACGTATAACGTTATATACGATAACGATATAACGTATAACGTTATATACTATATCGATATAACGTATAACGTTATATACTATATCGATATAACGTATAACGTTATATACTATTACGGCATAACGTATAACGTTATATAATATAACGATATAACGTATAACGTTATATACTACTACTATATAACGTATAACGTTATATACTATATCGATATAACGTATAACGTTATATACTATATCGATATAACGTATAACGTTATATACTATAACGATATATCGTTTAACGTTATGTAGTATTACGATATAACGTATAACGTTATATACGATAACGATATAACGTATAACGTTATATACTATATCGATATAACGTATAACGTTATATACTATATCGATATGACGTTTAACGTTATATACTATTACGATATAACGTATAACGTTATATACGATAACGATATAACGTATAACGTTATATACTATTACAATATAACGTATAACGTTATATACGATAACGATATAACGTATAACGTTATATACTATATCGATATAACGTATAACGTTATATACTATATCGATATAACGTATAACGTTATATACTATATCGATATAACGTATAACGTTATATACTATTACGGCATAACGTATAACGTTATATAATATAACGATATAACGTATAACGTTATATACTACTACGATATAACGTATAACGTTATATACTATATCGATATAACGTATAACGTTACATACTATATCGATATAACGTATAACGTTATATACTATAACGATATATCGTTTAACGTTATGTAGTATTACGATATAACGTATAACGTTATATACGATAACGATATAACGTATAACGTTATATACTATATCGATATAACGTATTACGTTATATACTATATCGATATAACGTATAACGTTATATACTATAACGATATAACGTATAACGTTATATGCTATATCGATATAACGTATAACGTTATATACTATATCGATATAACGTATAACGTTATATACTATAACGATATAACGTATAACGTTATATACTACTACGATATAACGTATAACGTTATATACTATAACGATATAACGTATAACGTTATATACTACTACGATATAACGTATAACGTTATATACTATAACGATATAACGTATAACGTTATATACTACTACGATATAACGTATAACGTTATATACTATATCGATATAACGTATAACGTTATATACTATATCGATATAACGTATAACGTTATATACTACTACGATATAACGTATAACGTTATATACTATATCGATATAACGTATAACGTTATATACTATATCGATATAACGTATAACGTTATATACTATAACGATATATCGTTTAACGTTATGTAGTATTACGATATAACGTATAACGTTATATACGATAACGATATAACGTATAACGTTATATACTATATCGATATAACGTATAACGTTATATACTATATCGATATGACGTATAACGTTATATACTATTACGATATAACGTATAACGTTATATACGATAACGATATAACGTATAACGTTATATACTATTACGATATAACGTATAACGTTATATACGATAACGATATAACGTATAACGTTATATACTATATCGATATAACGTATAACGTTATATACTATATCGATATAACGTATAACGTTATATACTATTACGGCATAACGTATAACGTTATATAATATAACGATATAACGTATAACGTTATATACTACTACTATATAACGTATAACGTTATATACTATATCGATATAACGTATAACGTTATATACTATATCGATATAACGTATAACGTTATATACTATAACGATATATCGTTTAACGTTATGTAGTATTACGATATAACGTATAACGTTATATACGATAACGATATAACGTATAACGTTATATACTATATCGATATAACGTATAACGTTATATACTATAACGATATATCGTTTAACGTTATGTAGTATTACGATATAACGTATAACGTTATATACGATAACGATATAACGTATAACGTTATATACTATATCGATATAACGTATAACGTTATATACTATATCGATATAACGTATAACGTTATATACTATATCGATATAACGTATAACGTTATATACTACTACGATATAACGTATAAGGTTATATACTATATCGATATAACGTATAACGTTATATACTATATCGATATAACGTATAACGTTATATACTATGACGATATATCGTTTAACGTTGTGTAGTATTACGATATAACGTATAACGTTATATACTATAACGATATATCGTTTAACGTTATGTAGTATTACGATATAACGTATAACGTTATATACGATAACGATATAACGTATAACGTTATATACTATAACGATACAACGTATAACGTTATATACTATTACGATATAACGTATAACGTTATATAATATAACGATATAACGTATAACGTTATATACTATATCGATATAACGTATAACGTTATGTACGATAAGGGTATAACGTATAACGTTATATACTATAACGATATAACGTATAACGTTATATACTATTACGATATAACGTATAACGTTATATACTATTACGATATAACGTATAACGTTATATACGATAACGATATAACGTATAACGTTATATACCATAACGATATAACGTATAACGTTATATACGATAACGATATAACGTATAACGTTATATACTATATCGATATAACGTATAACGTTATGTACGATAACGGTATAACGTATAACGTTATATACTATAACGATATAACGTATAACGTTATATACTATTACGATATAACGTATAACGTTATATACTATGACGATATAACGTATAACGTTATATACTATATCGATATAACGTATAACGTTATATACTATATCGATATAACGTATAACGTTATATACTATTACGGCATAACGTATAACGTTATATAATATCACGATATAACGTATAACGTTATATACTACTACGATATAACGTATAACGTTATATACTATATCGATATAACGTATAACGTTATATACTATATCGATATAACGTATAACGTTATATACTATAACGATATATCGTTTAACGTTATGTAGTATTACGATATAACGTATAACGTTATATACGATAACGATATAACGTATAACGTTATATACTATATCGATATAACGTATAACGTTATATACTATATCGATATAACGTATAACGTTATATACTATAACGATATAACGTATAACGTTATATACTATAACGATATAACGTATAACGTTATATACTATATCGATATAACGTATAACGTTATATACTATGACGATATAACGTATAACGTTATATACTATATCGATATAACGTATAACGTTATATACTATTACGGCATAACGTATAACGTTATATAATATCACGATATAACGTATAACGTTATATACTACTACGATATAACGTATAACGTTATATACTATATCGATATAACGTATAACGTTATATACTATATCGATATAACGTATAACGTTATATACTATAACGATATATCGTTTAACGTTATGTAGTATTACGATATAACGTATAACGTTATATACGATAACGATATAACGTATAACGTTATATACTATATCGATATAACGTATAACGTTATATACTATATCGATATAACGTATAACGTTATATACTATAACGATATAACGTATAACGTTATATACTATAACGATATAACGTATAACGTTATATACTATATCGATATAACGTATAACGTTATATACTATGACGATATAACGTATAACGTTATATACTATATCGATATAACGTATAACGTTATATACTATATCGATATAACGTATAACGTTATATACTATTACGGCATAACGTATAACGTTATATAATATAACGATATAACGTATAACGTTATATACTACTACGATATAACGTATAACGTTATATACTATATCGATATAACGTATAACGTTATATACTATAACGATATAACGTATAACGTTATATACTACTACGATATAACGTATAACGTTATATACTATATCGATATAACGTATAACGTTATATACTATATCGATATAACGTATAACGTTATATACTATATCGATATAACGTATAACGTTATATACTACTACGATATAACGTATTACGTTATATACTATATCGATATAACGTATAACGTTATATACTATATCGATATAACGTATAACGTTATATACTATTACGGCATAACGTATAACGTTATATAATATAACGATATAACGTATAACGTTATATACTACTACGAAATAACGTATAACGTTATATACTATATCGATATAACGTATAACGTTATATACTATATCGATATAACGTGTAACGTTATATACTATAACGATATATCGTTTAACGTTATGTAGTATTACGATATAACGTATAATGTTATATACGATAACGATATAACGTATAACGTTATATGCTATATCGATATAACGTATAACGTTATATACTATATCGATATAACGTATAACGTTATATACTATATCGATATAACGTATAACGTTACATACTATATCGATATAACGTATAACGTTATATACTATAACGATATATCGTTTAACGTTATGTAGTATTACGATATAACGTATAACGTTATATACGATAACGATATAACGTATAACGTTATATACTATATCGATATAACGTATTACGTTATATACTATATCGATATAACGTATAACGTTATATACTATAACGATATAACGTATAACGTTATATGCTATATCGATATAACGTATAACGTTATATACTATATCGATATAACGTATAACGTTATATACTATAACGATATAACGTATAACGTTATATACTACTACGATATAACGTATAACGTTATATACTATAACGATATAACGTATAACGTTATATACTACTACGATATAACGTATAACGTTATATACTATATCGATATAACGTATAACGTTATATACTATATCGATATAACGTATAACGTTATATACTATAACGATATATCGTTTAACGTTATGTAGTATTACGATATAACGTATAACGTTATATACGATAACGATATAACGTATAACGTTATATACTATATCGATATAACGTATAACGTTATATACTATATCGATATGACGTATAACGTT
Organism: Bombus affinis; assembly: GCF_024516045.1. Classification (NCBI taxonomy): domain Eukaryota; kingdom Metazoa; phylum Arthropoda; class Insecta; order Hymenoptera; family Apidae; genus Bombus; species Bombus affinis. The sequence continues at coordinate 261,420 of NW_026108852.1, read as the reverse complement.
ATATACTATTACGATATAACGTATAACGTTATATACGATAACGATATAACGTATAACGTTATATACTATTACGATATAACGTATAACGTTATATACGATAACGATATAACGTATAACGTTATATACTATATCGATATAACGTATAACGTTATATACTATATCGATATGACGTATAACGTTATATACTATTACGATATAACGTATAACGTTATATACGATAACGATATAACGTATAACGTTATATACTATTACAATATAACGTATAACGTTATATACGATAACGATATAACGTATAACGTTATATACTATATCGATATAACGTATAACGTTATATACTATATCGATATAACGTATAACGTTATATACTATATCGATATAACGTATAACGTTATATACTATTACGGCATAACGTATAACGTTATATAATATAACGATATAACGTATAACGTTATATACTACTACGATATAACGTATAACGTTATATACTATATCGATATAACGTATAACGTTACATACTATATCGATATAACGTATAACGTTATATACTATAACGATATATCGTTTAACGTTATGTAGTATTACGATATAACGTATAACGTTATATACGATAACGATATAACGTATAACGTTATATACTATATCGATATAACGTATTACGTTATATACTATATCGATATAACGTATAACGTTATATACTATAACGATATAACGTATAACGTTATATGCTATATCGATATAACGTATAACGTTATATACTATATCGATATAACGTATAACGTTATATACTATAACGATATAACGTATAACGTTATATACTACTACGATATAACGTATAACGTTATATACTATAACGATATAACGTATAACGTTATATACTACTACGATATAACGTATAACGTTATATACTATAACGATATAACGTATAACGTTATATACTACTACGATATAACGTATAACGTTATATACTATATCGATATAACGTATAACGTTATATACTATATCGATATAACGTATAACGTTATATACTACTACGATATAACGTATAACGTTATATACTATATCGATATAACGTATAACGTTATATACTATATCGATATAACGTATAACGTTATATACTATAACGATATATCGTTTAACGTTATGTAGTATTACGATATAACGTATAACGTTATATACGATAACGATATAACGTATAACGTTATATACTATATCGATATAACGTATAACGTTATATACTATATCGATATGACGTATAACGTTATATACTATTACGATATAACGTATAACGTTATATACGATAACGATATAACGTATAACGTTATATACTATTACGATATAACGTATAACGTTATATACGATAACGATATAACGTATAACGTTATATACTATATCGATATAACGTATAACGTTATATACTATATCGATATAACGTATAACGTTATATACTATTACGGCATAACGTATAACGTTATATAATATAACGATATAACGTATAACGTTATATACTACTACTATATAACGTATAACGTTATATACTATATCGATATAACGTATAACGTTATATACTATATCGATATAACGTATAACGTTATATACTATAACGATATATCGTTTAACGTTATGTAGTATTACGATATAACGTATAACGTTATATACGATAACGATATAACGTATAACGTTATATACTATATCGATATAACGTATAACGTTATATACTATAACGATATATCGTTTAACGTTATGTAGTATTACGATATAACGTATAACGTTATATACGATAACGATATAACGTATAACGTTATATACTATATCGATATAACGTATAACGTTATATACTATATCGATATAACGTATAACGTTATATACTATATCGATATAACGTATAACGTTATATACTACTACGATATAACGTATAAGGTTATATACTATATCGATATAACGTATAACGTTATATACTATATCGATATAACGTATAACGTTATATACTATGACGATATATCGTTTAACGTTGTGTAGTATTACGATATAACGTATAACGTTATATACTATAACGATATATCGTTTAACGTTATGTAGTATTACGATATAACGTATAACGTTATATACGATAACGATATAACGTATAACGTTATATACTATAACGATACAACGTATAACGTTATATACTATTACGATATAACGTATAACGTTATATAATATAACGATATAACGTATAACGTTATATACTATATCGATATAACGTATAACGTTATGTACGATAAGGGTATAACGTATAACGTTATATACTATAACGATATAACGTATAACGTTATATACTATTACGATATAACGTATAACGTTATATACTATTACGATATAACGTATAACGTTATATACTATTACGATATAACGTATAACGTTATATACGATAACGATATAACGTATAACGTTATATACCATAACGATATAACGTATAACGTTATATACGATAACGATATAACGTATAACGTTATATACTATATCGATATAACGTATAACGTTATGTACGATAACGGTATAACGTATAACGTTATATACTATAACGATATAACGTATAACGTTATATACTATTACGATATAACGTATAACGTTATATACTATGACGATATAACGTATAACGTTATATACTATATCGATATAACGTATAACGTTATATACTATATCGATATAACGTATAACGTTATATACTATTACGGCATAACGTATAACGTTATATAATATCACGATATAACGTATAACGTTATATACTACTACGATATAACGTATAACGTTATATACTATATCGATATAACGTATAACGTTATATACTATATCGATATAACGTATAACGTTATATACTATAACGATATATCGTTTAACGTTATGTAGTATTACGATATAACGTATAACGTTATATACGATAACGATATAACGTATAACGTTATATACTATATCGATATAACGTATAACGTTATATACTATATCGATATAACGTATAACGTTATATACTATAACGATATAACGTATAACGTTATATACTATAACGATATAACGTATAACGTTATATACTATATCGATATAACGTATAACGTTATATACTATGACGATATAACGTATAACGTTATATACTATATCGATATAACGTATAACGTTATATACTATATCGATATAACGTATAACGTTATATACTATTACGGCATAACGTATAACGTTATATAATATAACGATATAACGTATAACGTTATATACTACTACGATATAACGTATAACGTTATATACTATATCGATATAACGTATAACGTTATATACTATAACGATATAACGTATAACGTTATATACTACTACGATATAACGTATAACGTTATATACTATATCGATATAACGTATAACGTTATATACTATATCGATATAACGTATAACGTTATATACTATATCGATATAACGTATAACGTTATATACTACTACGATATAACGTATTACGTTATATACTATATCGATATAACGTATAACGTTATATACTATATCGATATAACGTATAACGTTATATACTATTACGGCATAACGTATAACGTTATATAATATAACGATATAACGTATAACGTTATATACTACTACGAAATAACGTATAACGTTATATACTATATCGATATAACGTATAACGTTATATACTATATCGATATAACGTGTAACGTTATATACTATAACGATATATCGTTTAACGTTATGTAGTATTACGATATAACGTATAATGTTATATACGATAACGATATAACGTATAACGTTATATACTATATCGATATAACGTATAATGTTATATACTATTACGATATAACGTATAACGTTAGATACGATAACGATATAACGTATAACGTTATATACTATATCGATATAACGTATATCGTTATATACTATATCGATATAACGTATTACGTTATATACTATATCGATATAACGTATAACGTTATATACTATAACGATATAACGTATAACGTTATATGCTATATCGATATAACGTATAACGTTATATGCTATATCGATATAACGCATAACGTTATATGCTATATCGATATAACGTATAACGTTATATACTACTACGATATAACGTATAACGTTATATACGATAACGATATAACGTATAACGTTATATACGATAACGATATAACGTATAACGTTATATACGATAACGATATAACGTATAACGTTATATACGATAACGATATAACGTATAACGTTATATACGATAACGATATAACGTATAACGTTATATACTATAACGATATAACGTATAACGTTATATACTACTACGATATAACGTATAACGTTATATACTATATCGATATAACGTATAACGTTATGTACTATATCGATATAACGTATAACGTTATATACTATATCGATATAACGTATAACGTTATATACTATTACGGCATAACGTATAACGTTATATAATATAACGATATAACGTATAACGTTATATACTACTACGATATAACGTATAACGTTATATACTATATCGATATAACGTATAACGTTATATACTATATCGATATAACGTATAACGTTATATACTATAACGATATATCGTTTAACGTTATGTAGTATTACGATATAACGTATAACGTTATATACGATAACGATATAACGTATAACGTTATATACTATATCGATATAACGTATAACGTTATATACTATATCGATATGACGTATAACGTTATATACTATTACGATATAACGTATAACGTTATATACGATAACGATATAACGTATAACGTTATATACTATTACGATATAACGTATAACGTTATATACGATAACGATATAACGTATAACGTTATATACTATATCGATATAACGTATAACGTTATATACTATATCGATATAACGTATAACGTTATATACTATTACGGCATAACGTATAACGTTATATAATATAACGATATAACGTATAACGTTATATACTACTACTATATAACGTATAACGTTATATACTATATCGATATAACGTATAACGTTATATACTATATCGATATAACGTATAACGTTATATACTATAACGATATATCGTTTAACGTTATGTAGTATTACGATATAACGTATAACGTTATATACGATAACGATATAACGTATAACGTTATATACTATATCGATATAACGTATAACGTTATATACTATATCGATATGACGTATAACGTTATATACTATTACGATATAACGTATAACGTTATATACGATAACGATATAACGTATAACGTTATATACTATTACAATATAACGTATAACGTTATATACGATAACGATATAACGTATAACGTTATATACTATATCGATATAACGTATAACGTTATATACTATATCGATATAACGTATAACGTTATATACTATATCGATATAACGTATAACGTTATATACTATTACGGCATAACGTATAACGTTATATAATATAACGATATAACGTATAACGTTATATACTACTACGATATAACGTATAACGTTATATACTATATCGATATAACGTATAACGTTACATACTATATCGATATAACGTATAACGTTATATACTATAACGATATATCGTTTAACGTTATGTAGTATTACGATATAACGTATAACGTTATATACGATAACGATATAACGTATAACGTTATATACTATATCGATATAACGTATTACGTTATATACTATATCGATATAACGTATAACGTTATATGCTATATCGATATAACGTATAACGTTATATACTATATCGATATAACGTATAACGTTATATACTATAACGATATAACGTATAACGTTATATACGATAACGATATAACGTATAACGTTATATACTATATCGATATAACGTATAACGTTATATACTATATCGATATAACGTATAACGTTATATACTATTACGGCATAACGTATAACGTTATATAATATAACGATATAACGTATAACGTTATATACTACTACTATATAACGTATAACGTTATATACTATATCGATATAACGTATAACGTTATATACTATATCGATATAACGTATAACGTTATATACTATAACGATATATCGTTTAACGTTATGTAGTATTACGATATAACGTATAACGTTATATACGATAACGATATAACGTATAACGTTATATACTATATCGATATAACGTATAACGTTATATACTATATCGATATGACGTATAACGTTATATACTATTACGATATAACGTATAACGTTATATACGATAACGATATAACGTATAACGTTATATACTATTACAATATAACGTATAACGTTATATACGATAACGATATAACGTATAACGTTATATACTATATCGATATAACGTATAACGTTATATACTATATCGATATAACGTATAACGTTATATACTATATCGATATAACGTATAACGTTATATACTATTACGGCATAACGTATAACGTTATATAATATAACGATATAACGTATAACGTTATATACTACTACGATATAACGTATAACGTTATATACTATATCGATATAACGTATAACGTTATATACTATATCGATATAACGTATAACGTTATATACTATAACGATATCTCGTTTAACGTTATGTAGTATTACGATATAACGTATAACGTTATATACGATAACGATATAACGTATAACGTTATATACTATATCGATATAACGTATAACGTTATATACTATATCGATATGACGTATAACGTTATATACTATTACGATATAACGTATAACGTTATATACGATAACGATATAACGTATAACGTTATATACTATTACGATATAACGTATAACGTTATATACGATAACGATATAACGTATAACGTTATATACTATATCGATATAACGTATAACGTTATATACTATATCGATATAACGTATAACGTTATATACTATTACGGCATAACGTATAACGTTATATAATATAACGATATAACGTATAACGTTATATACTACTACTATATAACGTATAACGTTATATACTATATCGATATAACGTATAACGTTATATACTATATCGATATAACGTATAACGTTATATACTATAACGATATATCGTTTAACGTTATGTAGTATTACGATATAACGTATAACGTTATATACGATAACGATATAACGTATAACGTTATATACTATATCGATATAACGTATAACGTTATATACTATATCGATATGACGTATAACGTTATATACTATTACAATATAACGTATAACGTTATATACGATAACGATATAACGTATAACGTTATATACTATATCGATATAACGTATAACGTTATATACTATATCGATATAACGTATAACGTTATATACTATATCGATATAACGTATAACGTTATATACTATTACGGCATAACGTATAACGTTATATAATATAACGATATAACGTATAACGTTATATACTACTACGATATAACGTATAACGTTATATACTATATCGATATAACGTATAACGTTACATACTATATCGATATAACGTATAACGTTATATACTATAACGATATATCGTTTAACGTTATGTAGTATTACGATATAACGTATAACGTTATATACTATAACGATATAACGTATAACGTTATATACTACTACGATATAACGTATAACGTTATATACTATATCGATATAACGTATAACGTTATATACTATATGGATATAACGTATAACGTTATATACTATATCGATATAACGTATAACGTTATATACTACTACGATATAACGTATAACGTTATATACTATATCGATATAACGTATTACGTTATATACTATATCGATATAACGTATAACGTTATATACTATAACGATATAACGTATAACGTTATATGCTATATCGATATAACGTATTACTTTATATACTACTACGATATAACGTATAACGTTATATACGATAACGATATAACGTATAACGTTATATACGATAACGATATAACGTATAACGTTATATACGATAACGATATAACGTATAACGTTATATACGATAACGATATAACGTATAACGTTATATACTATAACGATATAACGTATAACGTTATATACTATAACGATATAACGTATAACGTTATATACTACTACGATATAACGTATAACGTTATATACTATATCGATATAACGTATAACGTTATATACTATATCGATATAACGTATAACGTTATATACTATATCGATATAACGTATAACGTTATATACTATTACGGCATAACGTATAACGTTATATAATATAACGATATAACGTATAACGTTATATACTACTACGATATAACGTATAAGGTTATATACTATATCGATATAACGTATAACGTTATATACTATATCGATATAACGTATAACGTTATATACTATAACGATATATCGTTTAACGTTATGTAGTATTACGATATAACGTATAACGTTATATACGATAACGATATAACGTATAACGTTATATACTATATCGATATAACGTATAACGTTATATACTATATCGATATAACGTATAACGTTATATACTATAACGATATATCGTTTAACGTTATGTAGTATTACGATATAACGCATAACGTTATATACGATAACGATATATCGTATAACGTTATATACTATATCGATATAACGTATAACGTTATGTACGATAAGGGTATAACGTATAACGTTATATACTATAACGATATAACGTATAACGTTATATACTATTACGATATAACGTATAACGTTATATACTATTACGATATAACGTATAACGTTATATACGATAACGATATAACGTATAACGTTATATACTATTACGATATAACGTATAACGTTATATAATATAACGATATAACGTATAGCGTTATATACTATATCGATATAACGTATAACGTTATATACGATAACGATATAACGTATAACGTTATATACTATATCGATATAACGTATAACGTTATATACTATTACGATATAACGTATAACGTTATATAATATAACGATATAACGTATAGCGTTATATACTATTACGATATAACGTATAACGTTATATACTATAACGATATAACGTATAACGTTATATACTATATCGATATAACGTATAACGTTATATACTACTACGATATAACGTATAACGTTATATACTATATCGATATAACGTATAACGTTATATACTATATCGATATAACGTATAACGTTATATACTACTACGATATAACGTATAACGTTTTATACTATATCGATATAACGTATAACGTTATATACTATATCGATATAACGTATAACGTTATATACTATTACGGCATAACGTATAACGTTATATTATATAACGATATAACGTATAACGTTATATACTACTACGAAATAACGTATAACGTTATATACTATATCGATATAACGTATAACGTTATATACTATAACGATATATCGTTTAACGTTATGTAGTATTACGATATAACGTATAATGTTATATACGATAACGATATAACGTATAACGTTATATACTACTACGATATAACGTATAACGTTATATACTATATCGATATAACGTATAACGTTATATACTATATCGATATAACGTATAACGTTATATACTATAACGATATATCGTTTAACGTTATGTAGTATTACGATATAACGTATAACGTTATATACGATAACGATATAACGTATAACGTTATATACTATATCGATATAACGTATAACGTTATATACTATATCGATATGACGTATAACGTTATATACTATTACGATATAACGTATAACGTTATATACGATAACGATATAACGTATAACGTTATATACTATTACGATATAACGTATAACGTTATATACGATAACGATATAACGTATAACGTTATATACTATATCGATATAACGTATAACGTTATATACTATATCGATATAACGTATAACGTTATATACTATTACGGCATAACGTATAACGTTATATAATATAACGATATAACGTATAACGTTATATAATATAACGATATAACGTATAACGTTATATACTACTACTATATAACGTATAACGTTATATACTATATCGATATAACGTATAACGTTATATACTATATCGATATAACGTATAACGTTATATACTATTACGGCATAACGTATAACGTTATATAATATAACGATATAACGTATAACGTTATATACTACTACGATATAACGTATAACGTTATATGCTATATCGATATAACGTATAACGTTATATACTATATCGATATAACGTATAACGTTATATACTATAACGATATAACGTATAACGTTATATACTACTACGATATAACGTATAACGTTATATACTATAACGATATAACGTATAACGTTATATACTACTACGATATAACGTATAACGTTATATACTATAACGATATAACGTATAACGTTATATACTACTACGATATAACGTATAACGTTATATACTATATCGATATAACGTATAACGTTATATACTATATCGATATAACGTATTACGTTATATACTATATCGATATAACGTATAACGTTATATACTATAACGATATAACGTATAACGTTATATGCTATATCGATATAACGTATAACGTTATATGCTATATCGATATAACGTATAACGTTATATACTACTACGATATAACGTATAACGTTATATACGATAACGATATAACGTATAACGTTATATACGATAACGATATAACGTATAACGTTATATACGATAACGATATAACGTATAACGTTATATACGATAACGATATAACGTATAACGTTATATACTATAACGATATAACGTATAACGTTATATACTACTACGATATAACGTATAACGTTATATACTATATCGATATAACGTATAACGTTATATACTATATCGATATAACGTATAACGTTATATACTATATCGATATAACGTATAACGTTATATACTATTACGGCATAACGTATAACGTTATATAATATAACGATATAACGTATAACGTTATATACTACTACGATATAACGTATAACGTTATATACTATATCGATATAACGTATAACGTTATATACTATATCGATATAACGTATAACGTTATATACTATAACGATATATCGTTTAACGTTATGTAGTATTACGATATAACGTATAACGTTATATACGATAACGATATAACGTATAACGTTATATACTATATCGATATAACGTATAACGTTATATACTATATCGATATGACGTATAACGTTATATACTATTACGATATAACGTATAACGTTATATACGATAACGATATAACGTATAACGTTATATACTATTACGATATAACGTATAACGTTATATACGATAACGATATAACGTATAACGTTATATACTATATCGATATAACGTATAACGTTATATACTATATCGATATAACGTATAACGTTATATACTATTACGGCATAACGTATAACGTTATATAATATAACGATATAACGTATAACGTTATATACTACTACTATATAACGTATAACGTTATATACTATATCGATATAACGTATAACGTTATATACTATATCGATATAACGTATAACGTTATATACTATAACGATATATCGTTTAACGTTATGTAGTATTACGATATAACGTATAACGTTATATACGATAACGATATAACGTATAACGTTATATACTATATCGATATAACGTATAACGTTATATACTATATCGATATGACGTATAACGTTATATACTATTACGATATAACGTATAACGTTATATACGATAACGATATAACGTATAACGTTATATACTATTACAATATAACGTATAACGTTATATACGATAACGATATAACGTATAACGTTATATACTATATCGATATAACGTATAACGTTATATACTATATCGATATAACGTATAACGTTATATACTATATCGATATAACGTATAACGTTATATACTATTACGGCATAACGTATAACGTTATATAATATAACGATATAACGTATAACGTTATATACTACTACGATATAACGTATAACGTTATATACTATATCGATATAACGTATTACGTTACATACTATATCGATATAACGTATAACGTTATATACTATAACGATATATCGTTTAACGTTATGTAGTATTACGATATAACGTATAACGTTATATACGATAACGATATAACGTATAACGTTATATACTATAACGATATAACGTATAACGTTATATACTACTACGATATAACGTATAACGTTATATACTATATCGATATAACGTATAACGTTATATACTATATCGATATAACGTATAACGTTATATACTATATCGATATAACGTATAACGTTATATACTATATCGATATAACGTATAACGTTATATACTACTACGATATAACGTATAACGTTATATACTATATCGATATAACGTATTACGTTATATACTATATCGATATAACGTATAACGTTATATACTATAACGATATAACGTATAACGTTATATGCTATATCGATATAACGTATTACTTTATATACTACTACGATATAACGTATAACGTTATATACGATAACGATATAACGTATAACGTTATATACTATATCGATATAACGTATAACGTTATATACTATATCGATATAACGTATAACGTTATATACTATATCGATATAACGTATAACGTTATATACTATTACGGCATAACGTATAACGTTATATAATATAACGATATAACGTATAACGTTATATACTACTACGATATAACGTATAACGTTATATACTATATCGATATAACGTATAACGTTACATACTATATCGATATAACGTATAACGTTATATACTATAACGATATATCGTTTAACGTTATGTAGTATTACGATATAACGTATAACGTTATATACTATAACGATATAACGTATAACGTTATATACTACTACGATATAACGTATAACGTTATATACTACTACGATATAACGTATAACGTTATATACTATATCGATATAACGTATAACGTTATATACTATATGGATATAACGTATAACGTTATATACTATATCGATATAACGTATAACGTTATATACTACTACGATATAACGTATAACGTTATATACTATATCGATATAACGTATTACGTTATATACTATATCGATATAACGTATAACGTTATATACTATAACGATATAACGTATAACGTTATATGCTATATCGATATAACGTATTACTTTATATACTACTACGATATAACGTATAACGTTATATACGATAACGATATAACGTATAACGTTATATACGATAACGATATAACGTATAACGTTATATACTATAACGATATAACGTATAACGTTATATACTATAACGATATAACGTATAACGTTATATACTACTACGATATAACGTATAACGTTATATACTACATCGATATAACGTATAACGTTATATACTATATCGATATAACGTATAACGTTATATACTATATCGATATAACGTATAACGTTATATACTATTACGGCATAACGTATAACGTTATATAATATAACGATATAACGTATAACGTTATATACTACTACGATATAACGTATAAGGTTATATACTATATCGATATAACGTATAACGTTATATACTATATCGATATAACGTATAACGTTATATACTATAACGATATATCGTTTAACGTTATGTAGTATTACGATATAACGTATAACGTTATATACGATAACGATATAACGTATAACGTTATATACTATATCGATATAACGTATAACGTTATATACTATATCGATATAACGTATAACGTTATATACTATAACGATATATCGTTTAACGTTATGTAGTATTACGATATAACGCATAACGTTATATACGATAACGATATATCGTATAACGTTATATACTATATCGATATAACGTATAACGTTATGTACGATAAGGGTATAACGTATAACGTTATATACTATAACGATATAAGGTATAACGTTATATACTATTACGATATAACGTATAACGTTATATACTATTACGATATAACGTATAACGTTATATACGATAACGATATAACGTATAACGTTATATACGATAACGATATAACGTATAACGTTATATACGATAACGATATAACGTATAACGTTATATACTATTACGATATAACGTATAACGTTATATAATATAACGATATAACGTATAGCGTTATATACTATATCGATATAACGTATAACGTTATATACGATAACGATATAACGTATAACGTTATATACTATATCGATATAACGTATAACGTTATATACTATTACGATATAACGTATAACGTTATATAATATAACGATATAACGTATAGCGTTATATACTATTACGATATAACGTATAACGTTATATACTATAACGATATAACGTATAACGTTATATACTATATCGATATAACGTATAACGTTATATACTACTACGATATAACGTATAACGTTATATACTATATCGATATAACGTATAACGTTATATACTATATCGATATAACGTATAACGTTATATACTACTACGATATAACGTATAACGTTTTATACTATATCGATATAACGTATAACGTTATATACTATATCGATATAACGTATAACGTTATATACTATTACGGCATAACGTATAACGTTATATAATATAACGATATAACGTATAACGTTATATACTACTACGAAATAACGTATAACGTTATATACTATATCGATATAACGTATAACGTTATATACTATAACGATATATCGTTTAACGTTATGTAGTATTACGATATAACGTATAATGTTATATACGATAACGATATAACGTATAACGTTATATACTACTACGATATAACGTATAACGTTATATACTATATCGATATAACGTATAACGTTATATACTATATCGATATAACGTATAACGTTATATACTATAACGATATATCGTTTAACGTTATGTAGTATTACGATATAACGTATAACGTTATATACGATAACGATATAACGTATAACGTTATATACTATATCGATATAACGTATAACGTTATATACTATATCGATATGACGTATAACGTTATATACTATTACGATATAACGTATAACGTTATATACGATAACGATATAACGTATAACGTTATATACTATTACGATATAACGTATAACGTTATATACGATAACGATATAACGTATAACGTTATATACTATATCGATATAACGTATAACGTTATATTCTATATCGATATAACGTATAACGTTATATACTATTACGGCATAACGTATAACGTTATATAATATAACGATATAACGTATAACGTTATATACTACTACTATATAACGTATAACGTTATATACTATATCGATATAACGTATAACGTTATATACTATATCGATATAACGTATAACGTTATATACTATTACGGCATAACGTATAACGTTATATAATATAACGATATAACGTATAACGTTATATACTACTACGATATAACGTATAACGTTATATGCTATATCGATATAACGTATAACGTTATATACTATATCGATATAACGTATAACGTTATATACTATAACGATATAACGTATAACGTTATATACTACTACGATATAACGTATAACGTTATATACTATAACGATATAACGTATAACGTTATATACTACTACGATATAACGTATAACGTTATATACTATAACGATATAACGTATAACGTTATATACTACTACGATATAACGTATAACGTTATATACTATATCGATATAACGTATAACGTTATATACTATATCGATATAACGTATTACGTTATATACTATATCGATATAACGTATAACGTTATATACTATAACGATATAACGTATAACGTTATATGCTATATCGATATAACGTATAACGTTATATGCTATATCGATATAACGTATAACGTTATATACTACTACGATATAACGTATAACGTTATATACGATAACGATATAACGTATAACGTTATATACGATAACGATATAACGTATAACGTTATATACGATAACGATATAACGTATAACGTTATATACTATAACGATATAACGTATAACGTTATATACTACTACGATATAACGTATAACGTTATATACTATATCGATATAACGTATAACGTTATATACTATATCGATATAACGTATAACGTTATATACTATTACGGCATAACGTATAACGTTATATAATATAACGATATAACGTATAACGTTATATACTACTACGATATAACGTATAACGTTATATACTATATCGATATAACGTATAACGTTATATACTATATCGATATAACGTATAACGTTATATACTATAACGATATATCGTTTAACGTTATGTAGTATTACGATATAACGTATAACGTTATATACGATAACGATATAACGTATAACGTTATATACTATATCGATATAACGTATAACGTTATATACTATATCGATATGACGTATAACGTTATATACTATTACGATATAACGTATAACGTTATATACGATAACGATATAACGTATAACGTTATATACTATTACGATATAACGTATAACGTTATATACGATAACGATATAACGTATAACGTTATATACTATATCGATATAACGTATAACGTTATATACTATATCGATATAACGTATAACGTTATATACTATTACGGCATAACGTATAACGTTATATAATATAACGATATAACGTATAACGTTATATACTACTACTATATAACGTATAACGTTATATACTATATCGATATAACGTATAACGTTATATACTATATCGATATAACGTATAACGTTATATACTATAACGATATATCGTTTAACGTTATGTAGTATTACGATATAACGTATAACGTTATATACGATAACGATATAACGTATAACGTTATATACTATATCGATATAACGTATAACGTTATATACTATATCGATATGACGTATAACGTTATATACTATTACGATATAACGTATAACGTTATATACGATAACGATATAACGTATAACGTTATATACTATTACAATATAACGTATAACGTTATATACGATAACGATATAACGTATAACGTTATATACTATATCGATATAACGTATAACGTTATATACTATATCGATATAACGTATAACGTTATATACTATATCGATATAACGTATAACGTTATATACTATTACGGCATAACGTATAACGTTATATAATATAACGATATAACGTATAACGTTATATACTACTACGATATAACGTATAACGTTATATACTATATCGATATAACGTATAACGTTACATACTATATCGATATAACGTATAACGTTATATACTATAACGATATATCGTTTAACGTTATGTAGTATTACGATATAACGTATAACGTTATATACGATAACGATATAACGTATAACGTTATATACTATATCGATATAACGTATAACGTTATATACTATATCGATATGACGTATAACGTTATATACTATTACGATATAACGTATAACGTTATATACGATAACGATATAACGTATAACGTTATATACTATTACAATATAACGTATAACGTTATATACGATAACGATATAACGTATAACGTTATATACTATATCGATATAACGTATAACGTTATATACTATATCGATATAACGTATAACGTTATATACTATATCGATATAACGTATAACGTTATATACTATTACGGCATAACGTATAACGTTATATAATATAACGATATAACGTATAACGTTATATACTACTACGATATAACGTATAACGTTATATACTATATCGATATAACGTATTACGTTACATACTATATCGATATAACGTATAACGTTATATACTATAACGATATATCGTTTAACGTTATGTAGTATTACGATATAACGTATAACGTTATATACGATAACGATATAACGTATAACGTTATATACTATAACGATATAACGTATAACGTTATATACTACTACGATATAACGTATAACGTTATATACTATATCGATATAACGTATAACGTTATATACTATATCGATATAACGTATAACGTTATATACTATATCGATATAACGTATAACGTTATATACTATATCGATATAACGTATAACGTTATATACTACTACGATATAACGTATAACGTTATATACTATATCGATATAACGTATTACGTTATATACTATATCGATATAACGTATAACGTTATATACTATAACGATATAACGTATAACGTTATATGCTATATCGATATAACGTATTACTTTATATACTACTACGATATAACGTATAACGTTATATACGATAACGATATAACGTATAACGTTATATACTATATCGATATAACGTATAACGTTATATACTATATCGATATAACGTATAACGTTATATACTATATCGATATAACGTATAACGTTATATACTATTACGGCATAACGTATAACGTTATATAATATAACGATATAACGTATAACGTTATATACTACTACGATATAACGTATAACGTTATATACTATATCGATATAACGTATAACGTTACATACTATATCGATATAACGTATAACGTTATATACTATAACGATATATCGTTTAACGTTATGTAGTATTACGATATAACGTATAACGTTATATACTATAACGATATAACGTATAACGTTATATACTACTACGATATAACGTATAACGTTATATACTACTACGATATAACGTATAACGTTATATACTATATCGATATAACGTATAACGTTATATACTATATGGATATAACGTATAACGTTATATACTATATCGATATAACGTATAACGTTATATACTACTACGATATAACGTATAACGTTATATACTATATCGATATAACGTATTACGTTATATACTATATCGATATAACGTATAACGTTATATACTATAACGATATAACGTATAACGTTATATGCTATATCGATATAACGTATTACTTTATATACTACTACGATATAACGTATAACGTTATATACGATAACGATATAACGTATAACGTTATATACGATAACGATATAACGTATAACGTTATATACTATAACGATATAACGTATAACGTTATATACTATAACGATATAACGTATAACGTTATATACTACTACGATATAACGTATAACGTTATATACTACATCGATATAACGTATAACGTTATATACTATATCGATATAACGTATAACGTTATATACTATATCGATATAACGTATAACGTTATATACTATTACGGCATAACGTATAACGTTATATAATATAACGATATAACGTATAACGTTATATACTACTACGATATAACGTATAAGGTTATATACTATATCGATATAACGTATAACGTTATATACTATATCGATATAACGTATAACGTTATATACTATAACGATATATCGTTTAACGTTATGTAGTATTACGATATAACGTATAACGTTATATACGATAACGATATAACGTATAACGTTATATACTATATCGATATAACGTATAACGTTATATACTATATCGATATAACGTATAACGTTATATACTATAACGATATATCGTTTAACGTTATGTAGTATTACGATATAACGCATAACGTTATATACGATAACGATATATCGTATAACGTTATATACTATATCGATATAACGTATAACGTTATGTACGATAAGGGTATAACGTATAACGTTATATACTATAACGATATAAGGTATAACGTTATATACTATTACGATATAACGTATAACGTTATATACTATTACGATATAACGTATAACGTTATATACGATAACGATATAACGTATAACGTTATATACGATAACGATATAACGTATAACGTTATATACGATAACGATATAACGTATAACGTTATATACTATTACGATATAACGTATAACGTTATATAATATAACGATATAACGTATAGCGTTATATACTATATCGATATAACGTATAACGTTATATACGATAACGATATAACGTATAACGTTATATACTATATCGATATAACGTATAACGTTATATACTATTACGATATAACGTATAACGTTATATAATATAACGATATAACGTATAGCGTTATATACTATTACGATATAACGTATAACGTTATATACTATAACGATATAACGTATAACGTTATATACTATATCGATATAACGTATAACGTTATATACTACTACGATATAACGTATAACGTTATATACTATATCGATATAACGTATAACGTTATATACTATATCGATATAACGTATAACGTTATATACTACTACGATATAACGTATAACGTTTTATACTATATCGATATAACGTATAACGTTATATACTATATCGATATAACGTATAACGTTATATACTATTACGGCATAACGTATAACGTTATATAATATAACGATATAACGTATAACGTTATATACTACTACGAAATAACGTATAACGTTATATACTATATCGATATAACGTATAACGTTATATACTATAACGATATATCGTTTAACGTTATGTAGTATTACGATATAACGTATAATGTTATATACGATAACGATATAACGTATAACGTTATATACTACTACGATATAACGTATAACGTTATATACTATATCGATATAACGTATAACGTTATATACTATATCGATATAACGTATAACGTTATATACTATAACGATATATCGTTTAACGTTATGTAGTATTACGATATAACGTATAACGTTATATACGATAACGATATAACGTATAACGTTATATACTATATCGATATAACGTATAACGTTATATACTATATCGATATGACGTATAACGTTATATACTATTACGATATAACGTATAACGTTATATACGATAACGATATAACGTATAACGTTATATACTATTACGATATAACGTATAACGTTATATACGATAACGATATAACGTATAACGTTATATACTATATCGATATAACGTATAACGTTATATTCTATATCGATATAACGTATAACGTTATATACTATTACGGCATAACGTATAACGTTATATAATATAACGATATAACGTATAACGTTATATACTACTACTATATAACGTATAACGTTATATACTATATCGATATAACGTATAACGTTATATACTATATCGATATAACGTATAACGTTATATACTATTACGGCATAACGTATAACGTTATATAATATAACGATATAACGTATAACGTTATATACTACTACGATATAACGTATAACGTTATATGCTATATCGATATAACGTATAACGTTATATACTATATCGATATAACGTATAACGTTATATACTATAACGATATAACGTATAACGTTATATACTACTACGATATAACGTATAACGTTATATACTATAACGATATAACGTATAACGTTATATACTACTACGATATAACGTATAACGTTATATACTATAACGATATAACGTATAACGTTATATACTACTACGATATAACGTATAACGTTATATACTATATCGATATAACGTATAACGTTATATACTATATCGATATAACGTATTACGTTATATACTATATCGATATAACGTATAACGTTATATACTATAACGATATAACGTATAACGTTATATGCTATATCGATATAACGTATAACGTTATATGCTATATCGATATAACGTATAACGTTATATACTACTACGATATAACGTATAACGTTATATACGATAACGATATAACGTATAACGTTATATACGATAACGATATAACGTATAACGTTATATACGATAACGATATAACGTATAACGTTATATACTATAACGATATAACGTATAACGTTATATACTACTACGATATAACGTATAACGTTATATACTATATCGATATAACGTATAACGTTATATACTATATCGATATAACGTATAACGTTATATACTATTACGGCATAACGTATAACGTTATATAATATAACGATATAACGTATAACGTTATATACTACTACGATATAACGTATAACGTTATATACTATATCGATATAACGTATAACGTTATATACTATATCGATATAACGTATAACGTTATATACTATAACGATATATCGTTTAACGTTATGTAGTATTACGATATAACGTATAACGTTATATACGATAACGATATAACGTATAACGTTATATACTATATCGATATAACGTATAACGTTATATACTATATCGATATGACGTATAACGTTATATACTATTACGATATAACGTATAACGTTATATACGATAACGATATAACGTATAACGTTATATACTATTACGATATAACGTATAACGTTATATACGATAACGATATAACGTATAACGTTATATACTATATCGATATAACGTATAACGTTATATACTATATCGATATAACGTATAACGTTATATACTATTACGGCATAACGTATAACGTTATATAATATAACGATATAACGTATAACGTTATATACTACTACTATATAACGTATAACGTTATATACTATATCGATATAACGTATAACGTTATATACTATATCGATATAACGTATAACGTTATATACTATAACGATATATCGTTTAACGTTATGTAGTATTACGATATAACGTATAACGTTATATACGATAACGATATAACGTATAACGTTATATACTATATCGATATAACGTATAACGTTATATACTATATCGATATGACGTATAACGTTATATACTATTACGATATAACGTATAACGTTATATACGATAACGATATAACGTATAACGTTATATACTATTACAATATAACGTATAACGTTATATACGATAACGATATAACGTATAACGTTATATACTATATCGATATAACGTATAACGTTATATACTATATCGATATAACGTATAACGTTATATACTATATCGATATAACGTATAACGTTATATACTATTACGGCATAACGTATAACGTTATATAATATAACGATATAACGTATAACGTTATATACTACTACGATATAACGTATAACGTTATATACTATATCGATATAACGTATAACGTTACATACTATATCGATATAACGTATAACGTTATATACTATAACGATATATCGTTTAACGTTATGTAGTATTACGATATAACGTATAACGTTATATACGATAACGATATAACGTATAACGTTATATACTATAACGATATAACGTATAACGTTATATACTATAACGATATAACGTATAACGTTATATACTACTACGATATAACGTATAACGTTATATACTATATCGATATAACGTATAACGTTATATACTATATCGATATAACGTATAACGTTATATACTATATCGATATAACGTATAACGTTATATACTACTACGATATAACGTATAACGTTATATACTATATCGATATAACGTATTACGTTATATACTATATCGATATAACGTATTACGTTATATACTATATCGATATAACGTATAACGTTATATACTATATCGATATAACGTATAACGTTATATACTATTACGGCATAACGTATAACGTTATATAATATAACGATATAACGTATAACGTTATATACTACTACTATATAACGTATAACGTTATATACTATATCGATATAACGTATAACGTTATATACTATATCGATATAACGTATAACGTTATATACTATTACGGCATAACGTATAACGTTATATAATATAACGATATAACGTATAACGTTATATACTACTACGATATAACGTATAACGTTATATGCTATATCGATATAACGTATAACGTTATATACTATATCGATATAACGTATAACGTTATATACTATAACGATATAACGTATAACGTTATATACTACTACGATATAACGTATAACGTTATATACTATAACGATATAACGTATAACGTTATATACTACTACGATATAACGTATAACGTTATATACTATAACGATATAACGTATAACGTTATATACTACTACGATATAACGTATAACGTTATATACTATATCGATATAACGTATAACGTTATATACTATATCGATATAACGTATTACGTTATATACTATATCGATATAACGTATAACGTTATATACTATAACGATATAACGTATAACGTTATATGCTATATCGATATAACGTATAACGTTATATGCTATATCGATATAACGTATAACGTTATATACTACTACGATATAACGTATAACGTTATATACGATAACGATATAACGTATAACGTTATATACGATAACGATATAACGTATAACGTTATATACGATAACGATATAACGTATAACGTTATATACTATAACGATATAACGTATAACGTTATATACTACTACGATATAACGTATAACGTTATATACTATATCGATATAACGTATAACGTTATATACTATATCGATATAACGTATAACGTTATATACTATATCGATATAACGTATAACGTTATATACTATTACGGCATAACGTATAACGTTATATAATATAACGATATAACGTATAACGTTATATACTACTACGATATAACGTATAACGTTATATACTATATCGATATAACGTATAACGTTATATACTATATCGATATAACGTATAACGTTATATACTATAACGATATATCGTTTAACGTTATGTAGTATTACGATATAACGTATAACGTTATATACGATAACGATATAACGTATAACGTTATATACTATATCGATATAACGTATAACGTTATATACTATATCGATATGACGTATAACGTTATATACTATTACGATATAACGTATAACGTTATATACGATAACGATATAACGTATAACGTTATATACGATAACGATATAACGTATAACGTTATATACTATTACGATATAACGTATAACGTTATATACGATAACGATATAACGTATAACGTTATATACTATATCGATATAACGTATAACGTTATATACTATATCGATATAACGTATAACGTTATATACTATTACGGCATAACGTATAACGTTATATAATATAACGATATAACGTATAACGTTATATACTACTACTATATAACGTATAACGTTATATACTATATCGATATAACGTATAACGTTATATACTATATCGATATAACGTATAACGTTATATACTATAACGATATATCGTTTAACGTTATGTAGTATTACGATATAACGTATAACGTTATATACGATAACGATATAACGTATAACGTTATATACTATATCGATATAACGTATAACGTTATATACTATATCGATATGACGTATAACGTTATATACTATTACGATATAACGTATAACGTTATATACGATAACGATATAACGTATAACGTTATATACTATTACAATATAACGTATAACGTTATATACGATAACGATATAACGTATAACGTTATATACTATATCGATATAACGTATAACGTTATATACTATATCGATATAACGTATAACGTTATATACTATATCGATATAACGTATAACGTTATATACTATTACGGCATAACGTATAACGTTATATAATATAACGATATAACGTATAACGTTATATACTACTACGATATAACGTATAACGTTATATACTATATCGATATAACGTATAACGTTACATACTATATCGATATAACGTATAACGTTATATACTATAACGATATATCGTTTAACGTTATGTAGTATTACGATATAACGTATAACGTTATATACGATAACGATATAACGTATAACGTTATATACTATAACGATATAACGTATAACGTTATATACTATAACGATATAACGTATAACGTTATATACTACTACGATATAACGTATAACGTTATATACTATATCGATATAACGTATAACGTTATATACTATATCGATATAACGTATAACGTTATATACTATATCGATATAACGTATAACGTTATATACTACTACGATATAACGTATAACGTTATATACTATATCGATATAACGTATTACGTTATATACTATACCGATATAACGTATAACGTTATATACTATAACGATATAACGTATAACGTTATATGCTATATCGATATAACGTATTACTTTATATACTACTACGATATAACGTATAACGTTTTATACTATATCGATATAACGTATAACGTTATATACTACTACGATATAACGTATAACGTTATATACTATATCGATATAACGTATAACGTTATATACTATATCGATATAACGTATAACGTTATATACTATTACGGCATAACGTATAACGTTATATAATATAACGATATAACGTATAACGTTATATACTACTACTATATAACGTATAACGTTATATACTATATCGATATAACGTATAACGTTATATACTATATCGATATAACGTATAACGTTATATACTATATCGATATAACGTATAACGTTATATACTATTACGGCATAACGTATAACGTTATATAATATAACGATATAACGTATAACGTTATATACTACTACGATATAACGTATAACGTTATATACTATATCGATATAACGTATAACGTTATATACTATATCGATATAACGTATAACGTTATATACTATAACGATATATCGTTTAACGTTATGTAGTATTACGATATAACGTATAACGTTATATACGATAACGATATAACGTATAACGTTATATACTATATCGATATAACGTATAACGTTATATACTATATCGATATGACGTATAACGTTATATACTATTACGATATAACGTATAACGTTATATACGATAACGATATAACGTATAACGTTATATACGATAACGATATAACGTATAACGTTATATACTATTACGATATAACGTATAACGTTATATACGATAACGATATAACGTATAACGTTATATACTATATCGATATAACGTATAACGTTATATACTATATCGATATAACGTATAACGTTATATACTATTACGGCATAACGTATAACGTTATATAATATAACGATATAACGTATAACGTTATATACTACTACTATATAACGTATAACGTTATATACTATATCGATATAACGTATAACGTTATATACTATATCGATATAACGTATAACGTTATATACTATAACGATATATCGTTTAACGTTATGTAGTATTACGATATAACGTATAACGTTATATACGATAACGATATAACGTATAACGTTATATACTATATCGATATAACGTATAACGTTATATACTATATCGATATGACGTATAACGTTATATACTATTACGATATAACGTATAACGTTATATACGATAACGATATAACGTATAACGTTATATACTATTACAATATAACGTATAACGTTATATACGATAACGATATAACGTATAACGTTATATACTATATCGATATAACGTATAACGTTATATACTATATCGATATAACGTATAACGTTATATACTATATCGATATAACGTATAACGTTATATACTATTACGGCATAACGTATAACGTTATATAATATAACGATATAACGTATAACGTTATATACTACTACGATATAACGTATAACGTTATATACTATATCGATATAACGTATAACGTTACATACTATATCGATATAACGTATAACGTTATATACTATAACGATATATCGTTTAACGTTATGTAGTATTACGATATAACGTATAACGTTATATACGATAACGATATAACGTATAACGTTATATACTATAACGATATAACGTATAACGTTATATACTATAACGATATAACGTATAACGTTATATACTACTACGATATAACGTATAACGTTATATACTATATCGATATAACGTATAACGTTATATACTATATCGATATAACGTATAACGTTATATACTATATCGATATAACGTATAACGTTATATACTACTACGATATAACGTATAACGTTATATACTATATCGATATAACGTATTACGTTATATACTATACCGATATAACGTATAACGTTATATACTATAACGATATAACGTATAACGTTATATGCTATATCGATATAACGTATTACTTTATATACTACTACGATATAACGTATAACGTTTTATACTATATCGATATAACGTATAACGTTATATACTATTACGGCA
Source organism: Bombus affinis (assembly GCF_024516045.1). Lineage (NCBI taxonomy): Eukaryota > Metazoa > Arthropoda > Insecta > Hymenoptera > Apidae > Bombus > Bombus affinis. Next base: position 233,684 of record NW_026108852.1, on the reverse strand, counting down.
TAACGTATAACGTTATATAATATAACGATATAACGTATAACGTTATATACTACTACGAAATAACGTATAACGTTATATACTATATCGATATAACGTATAACGTTATATACTATAACGATATATCGTTTAACGTTATGTAGTATTACGATATAACGTATAATGTTATATACGATAACGATATAACGTATAACGTTATATACTACTACGATATAACGTATAACGTTATATACTATATCGATATAACGTATAACGTTATATACTATATCGATATAACGTATAACGTTATATACTATAACGATATATCGTTTAACGTTATGTAGTATTACGATATAACGTATAACGTTATATACGATAACGATATAACGTATAACGTTATATACTATATCGATATAACGTATAACGTTATATACTATATCGATATGACGTATAACGTTATATACTATTACGATATAACGTATAACGTTATATACGATAACGATATAACGTATAACGTTATATACTATTACGATATAACGTATAACGTTATATACGATAACGATATAACGTATAACGTTATATACTATATCGATATAACGTATAACGTTATATACTATATCGATATAACGTATAACGTTATATACTATTACGGCATAACGTATAACGTTATATAATATAACGATATAACGTATAACGTTATATACTACTACTATATAACGTATAACGTTATATACTATATCGATATAACGTATAACGTTATATACTATATCGATATAACGTATAACGTTATATACTATTACGGCATAACGTATAACGTTATATAATATAACGATATAACGTATAACGTTATATACTACTACGATATAACGTATAACGTTATATGCTATATCGATATAACGTATAACGTTATATACTATATCGATATAACGTATAACGTTATATACTATAACGATATAACGTATAACGTTATATACTACTACGATATAACGTATAACGTTATATACTATAACGATATAACGTATAACGTTATATACTACTACGATATAACGTATAACGTTATATACTATAACGATATAACGTATAACGTTATATACTACTACGATATAACGTATAACGTTATATACTATATCGATATAACGTATAACGTTATATACTATATCGATATAACGTATTACGTTATATACTATATCGATATAACGTATAACGTTATATACTATAACGATATAACGTATAACGTTATATGCTATATCGATATAACGTATAACGTTATACGCTATATCGATATAACGTATAACGTTATATACTACTACGATATAACGTATAACGTTATATACGATAACGATATAACGTATAACGTTATATACGATAACGATATAACGTATAACGTTATATACGATAACGATATAACGTATAACGTTATATACTATAACGATATAACGTATAACGTTATATACTACTACGATATAACGTATAACGTTATATACTATATCGATATAACGTATAACGTTATATACTATATCGATATAACGTATAACGTTATATACTATATCGATATAACGTATAACGTTATATACTATTACGGCATAACGTATAACGTTATATAATATAACGATATAACGTATAACGTTATATACTACTACGATATAACGTATAACGTTATATACTATATCGATATAACGTATAACGTTATATACTATATCGATATAACGTATAACGTTATATACTATAACGATATATCGTTTAACGTTATGTAGTATTACGATATAACGTATAACGTTATATACGATAACGATATAACGTATAACGTTATATACTATATCGATATAACGTATAACGTTATATACTATATCGATATGACGTATAACGTTATATACTATTACGATATAACGTATAACGTTATATACGATAACGATATAACGTATAACGTTATATACTATTACGATATAACGTATAACGTTATATACGATAACGATATAACGTATAACGTTATATACTATATCGATATAACGTATAACGTTATATACTATATCGATATAACGTATAACGTTATATACTATTACGGCATAACGTATAACGTTATATAATATAACGATATAACGTATAACGTTATATACTACTACTATATAACGTATAACGTTATATACTATATCGATATAACGTATAACGTTATATACTATATCGATATAACGTATAACGTTATATACTATAACGATATATCGTTTAACGTTATGTAGTATTACGATATAACGTATAACGTTATATACGATAACGATATAACGTATAACGTTATATACTATTACAATATAACGTATAACGTTATATACGATAACGATATAACGTATAACGTTATATACTATATCGATATAACGTATAACGTTATATACTATATCGATATAACGTATAACGTTATATACTATATCGATATAACGTATAACGTTATATACTATTACGGCATAACGTATAACGTTATATAATATAACGATATAACGTATAACGTTATATACTACTACGATATAACGTATAACGTTATATACTATATCGATATAACGTATAACGTTACATACTATATCGATATAACGTATAACGTTATATACTATAACGATATATCGTTTAACGTTATGTAGTATTACGATATAACGTATAACGTTATATACGATAACGATATAACGTATAACGTTATATACTATAACGATATAACGTATAACGTTATATACTATAACGATATAACGTATAACGTTATATACTACTACGATATAACGTATAACGTTATATACTATATCGATATAACGTATAACGTTATATACTATATCGATATAACGTATAACGTTATATACTATATCGATATAACGTATAACGTTATATACTACTACGATATAACGTATAACGTTATATACTATATCGATATAACGTATTACGTTATATACTATATCGATATAACGTATAACGTTATATACTATAACGATATAACGTATAACGTTATATGCTATATCGATATAACGTATTACTTTATATACTACTACGATATAACGTATAACGTTATATACGATAACGATATAACGTATAACGTTATATACTATATCGATATAACGTATAACGTTATATACTATATCGATATAACGTATAACGTTATATACTATAACGATATATCGTTTAACGTTATGTAGTATTACGATATAACGCATAACGTTATATACGATAACGATATATCGTATAACGTTATATACTATATCGATATAACGTATAACGTTATGTACGATAAGGGTATAACGTATAACGTTATATACTATAACGATATAACGTATAACGTTATATACTATTACGATATAACGTATAACGTTATATACTATTACGATATAACGTATAACGTTATATACGATAACGATATAACGTATAACATTATATACGATAACGATATAACGTATAACGTTATATACGATAACGATATAACGTATAACGTTATATGCTATATCGATAAAACGTATAACGTTATATACTACTACGATATAACGTATAACGTTATATACTATATCGATATAACGTATATCGTTATATACTATATCGATATAACGTATAACGTTATATACTACTACGATATAACGTATAACGTTATGTACGATAAGGGTATAACGTATAACGTTATATACTATAACGATATAAGGTATAACGTTATATACTATTACGATATAACGTATAACGTTATATACTATTACGATATAACGTATAACGTTATATACGATAACGATATAACGTATAACGTTATATACGATAACGATATAACGTATAACGTTATATAGGATAACGATATAACGTATAACGTTATATACTATATCGATATAACGTATAACGTTATATACTATAACGATATATCGTTTAACGTTATGTAGTATTACGATATAACGCATAACGTTATATACGATAACGATATATCGTATAACGTTATATACTATATCGATATAACGTATAACGTTATGTACGATAAGGGTATAACGTATAACGTTATATACTATAACGATATAAGGTATAACGTTATATACTATTACGATATAACGTATAACGTTATATACTATTACGATATAACGTATAACGTTATATACGATAACGATATAACGTATAACGTTATATACGATAACGATATAACGTATAACGTTATATACTACTACGATATAACGTATAACGTTTTATACTATATCGATATAACGTATAACGTTATATACTATATCGATATAACGTATAACGTTATATACTATATCGATATAACGTATAACGTTATATACTATATCGATATAACGTATTACGTTATATACTATATCGATATAACGTATAACGTTATATACTACTACGATATAACGTATAACGTTATATACTATATCGATATAACGTATAACGTTATATACTATATCGATATAACGTATAACGTTATATACTATAACGATATATCGTTTAACGTTATGTAGTATTACGATATAACGTATAACGTTATATACTATATCGATATAACGTATAACGTTATATACTATATCGATATAACGTATAACGTTATATACTATTACGGCATAACGTATAACGTTATATAATATAACGATATAACGTATAACGTTATATACTACTACGATATAACGTATAACGTTATATACTATATCGATATAACGTATAACGTTACATACTATATCGATATAACGTATAACGTTATATACTATAACGATATATCGTTTAACGTTATGTAGTATTACGATATAACGTATAACGTTATATACGATAACGATATAACGTATAACGTTATATACTATAACGATATAACGTATAACGTTATATACTACTACGATATAACGTATAACGTTATATACTATATCGATATAACGTATAACGTTATATACTATATCGATATAACGTATAACGTTATATACTATATCGATATAACGTATAACGTTATATACTACTACGATATAACGTATAACGTTATATACTATATCGATATAACGTATTACGTTATATACTATATCGATATAACGTATAACGTTATATACTATAACGATATAACGTATAACGTTATATGCTATATCGATATAACGTATTACTATATATATACTACTACGATATAACGTATAACGTTATATACGATAACGATATAACGTATAACGTTATATACGATAACGATATAACGTATAACGTTATATACTATAACGATATAACGTATAACGTTATATACTATAACGATATAACGTATAACGTTATATACTACTACGATATAACGTATAACGTTATATACTATATCGATATAACGTATAACGTTATATACTATATCGATATAACGTATAACGTTATATACTATATCGATATAACGTATAACGTTATATACTATATCGATATAACGTATAACGTTATATACTATTACGGCATAACGTATAACGTTATATAATATAACGATATAACGTATAACGTTATATACTACTACGATATAACGTATAAGGTTATATACTATATCGATATAACGTATAACGTTATATACTATATCGATATAACGTATAACGTTATATACTATAACGATATATCGTTTAACGTTATGTAGTATTACGATATAACGTATAACGTTATATACGATAACGATATAACGTATAACGTTATATACGATAACGATATAACGTATAACGTTATATACTATTACGATATAACGTATAACGTTATATACTATTACGATATAACGTATAACGTTATATACGATAACGATATAACGTATAACGTTATATACGATAACGATATAACGTATAACGTTATATACGATAACGATATAACGTATAACGTTATATGCTATATCGATATAACGTATAACGTTATATACTACTACGATATAACGTATAACGTTATATACTATATCGATATAACGTATATCGTTATATACTATATCGATATAACGTATAACGTTATATACTACTACGATATAACGTATAACGTTATGTACGATAAGGGTATAACGTATAACGTTATATACTATAACGATATAAGGTATAACGTTATATACTATTACGATATAACGTATAACGTTATATACTATTACGATATAACGTATAACGTTATATACGATAACGATATAACGTATAACGTTATATACGATAACGATATAACGTATAACGTTATATAGGATAACGATATAACCTATAACGTTATATACTATATCGATATAACGTATAACGTTATATACTATAACGATATATCGTTTAACGTTATGTAGTATTACGATATAACGCATAACGTTATATACGATAACGATATATCGTATAACGTTATATACTATATCGATATAACGTATAACGTTATGTACGATAAGGGTATAACGTATAACGTTATATACTATAACGATATAAGGTATAACGTTATATACTATTACGATATAACGTATAACGTTATATACGATAACGATATAACGTATAACGTTATATACTATTACGATATAACGTATAACGTTATATAATATAACGATATAACGTATAGCGTTATATACTATATCGATATAACGTATAACGTTATATACTATATCGATATAACGTATAACGTTATATACTATATCGATATAACGTAGAACGTTATATACTATATCGATATAACGTATTACGTTATATACTATATCGATATAACGTATAACGTTATATACTATATCGATATAACGTATAACGTTATATACTATATCGATATAACGTATAACGTTATATACTATATCGATATAACGTATAACGTTATATACGATAACGATATAACGTATAACGTTATATACTATATCGATATAACGTATAACGTTATATACGATAACGATATAACGTATAACGTTATATACTATATCGATATAACGTATATCGTTATATACTATATCGATATAACGTATAACGTTATATACTATATCGATATAACGTATAACGTTATATACTATATCGATATAACGTATAACGTTATATACTATATCGATATAACGTATTACGTTATATACTATATCGATATAACGTATAACGTTATATACTATAACGATATAACGTATAACGTTATATGCTATATCGATATAACGTATAACGTTATATACTACTACGATATAACGTATAACGTTATATACGATAACGATATAACGTATAACGTTATATACGATAACGATATAACGTATAACGTTATATACTATATCGATATAACGTATAACGTTATATACTATATCGATATAACGTATAACGTTATATACTATAACGATATAACGTATAACGTTATATACTATAACGATATAACGTATAACGTTATATACTATATCGATATAACGTATAACGTTATATACTATGACGATATAACGTATAACGTTATATACTATATCGATATAACGTATAACGTTATATACTATATCGATATAACGTATAACGTTATATACTATTACGGCATAACGTATAACGTTATATAATAGAACGATATAACGTATAACGTTATATACTACTACGATATAACGTATAACGTTATATACTATATCGATATAACGTATAACGTTATATACTATATCGATATAACGTATAACGTTATATACTATAACGATATATCGTTTAACGTTATGTAGTATTACGATATAACGTATAACGTTATATACGATAACGATATAACGTATAACGTTATATACTATATCGATATAACGTATTACGTTATATACTATATCGATATAACGTATAACGTTATATACTATAACGATATAACGTATAACGTTATATGCTATATCGATATAACGTATAACGTTATATACTATATCGATATAACGTATAACGTTATATACGATAACGATATAACGTATAACGTTATATACTATATCGATATAACGTATAACGTTATATACTATATCGATATAACGTATAACGTTATATACTATTACGGCATAACGTATAACGTTATATAATATAACGATATAACGTATAACGTTATATACTACTACTATATAACGTATAACGTTATATACTATATCGATATAACGTATAACGTTATATACTATATCGATATAACGTATAACGTTATATACTATAACGATATATCGTTTAACGTTATGTAGTATTACGATATAACGTATAACGTTATATACGATAACGATATAACGTATAACGTTATATACTATATCGATATAACGTATAACGTTATATACTATATCGATATGACGTATAACGTTATATACTATTACGATATAACGTATAACGTTATATACTATTACGATATAACGTATAACGTTATATGCGATAACGATATAACGTATAACGTTATATACTATTACAATATAACGTATAACGTTATATACGATAACGATATAACGTATAACGTTATATACTATATCGATATAACGTATAACGTTATATACTATATCGATATAACGTATAACGTTATATACTATATCGATATAACGTATAACGTTATATACTATTACGGCATAACGTATAACGTTATATAATATAACGATATAACGTATAACGTTATATACTACTACGATATAACGTATAACGTTATATACTATATCGATATAACGTATAACGTTACATACTATATCGATATAACGTATAACGTTATATACTATAACGATATATCGTTTAACGTTATGTAGTATTACGATATAACGTATAACGTTATATACGATAACGATATAACGTATAACGTTATATACTATATCGATATAACGTATTACGTTATATACTATATCGATATAACGTATAACGTTATATACTATAACGATATAACGTATAACGTTATATGCTATATCGATATAACGTATAACGTTATATACTATATCGATATAACGTATAACGTTATATACTATATCGATATAACGTATAACGTTATATACTATAACGATATAACGTATAACGTTATATACTACTACGATATAACGTATAACGTTATATACTATATCGATATAACGTATAACGTTATATACTATATCGATGTAACGTATAACGTTATATACTATATCGATATAACGTATAACGTTATATACTATATCGATATAACGTATTACGTTATATACTATATCGATATAACGTATAACGTTATATACTATAACGATATAACGTATAACGTTATATGCTATATCGATATAACGTATTACTTTATATACTACTACGATATAACGTATAACGTTATATACGATAACGATATAACGTATAACGTTATATACGATAACGATATAACGTATAACGTTATATACTATAACGATATAACGTATAACGTTATATACTACTACGATATAACGTATAAGGTTATATACTATATCGATATAACGTATAACGTTATATACTATATCGATATAACGTATAACGTTATATACTATAACGATATATCGTTTAACGTTATGTAGTATTACGATATAACGTATAACGTTATATACGATAACGATATAACGTATAACGTTATATACTATATGGATATAACGTATAACGTTATATACTATATCGATATAACGTATAACGTTATATACTATAACGATATATCGTTTAACGTTATGTAGTATTACGATATAACGCATAACGTTATATACGATAACGATATATCGTATAACGTTATATACTATATCGATATAACGTATAACGTTATGTACGATAAGGGTATAACGTATAACGTTATATACTATAACGATATAACGTATAACGTTATATACTATTACGATATAACGTATAACGTTACATACTATTACGATATAACGTATAACGTTATATACGATAACGATATAACGTATAACGTTATATACGATAACGATATAACGTATAACGTTATATACGATAACGATATAACGTATAACGTTATATACGATAACGATATAACGTATAACGTTATATACTATTACGATATAACGTATAACGTTATATAATATAACGATATAACGTATAGCGTTATATACTATATCGATATAACGTATAACGTTATATACGATAACGATATAACGTATAACGTTATATGCTATATCGATATAACGTATAACGTTATATACTATAACGATATAACGTATAACGTTATATGCTATATCGATATAACGTATAACGTTATATACTATATCGATATAACGTATAACGTTATATACTATATCGATATAACGTATAACGTTATATACTATAACGATATAACGTATAACGTTATATACTACTACGATATAACGTATAACGTTATATACTATATCGATATAACGTATAACGTTATATACTATATCGATATAACGTATAACGTTATATACTATATCGATATAATGTATAACGTTATATACTACTACGATATAACGTATTACGTTATATACTATATCGATATAACGTATAACGTTATATACTATATCGATATAACGTATAACGTTATATACTATTACGGCATAACGTATAACGTTATATAATATAACGATATAACGTATAACGTTATATACTACTACGAAATAACGTATAACGTTATATACTATATCGATATAACGTATAACGTTATATACTATATCGATATAACGTATAACGTTATATACTATAACGATATATCGTTTAACGTTATGTAGTATTACGATATAACGTATAACGTTATATACTATTACGATATAACGTATAACGTTATATACGATAACGATATAACGTATAACGTTATATACTATATCGATATAACGTATATCGTTATATACTATATCGATATAACGTATAACGTTATATACTATATCGATATAACGTATTACGTTATATACTATATCGATATAACGTATAACGTTATATACTATAACGATATAACGTATAACGTTATATGCTATATCGATATAACGTATAACGTTATATACTATAACGATATAACGTATAACGTTATATGCTATATCGATATAACGTATAACGTTATATACTATATCGATATAACGTATAACGTTATATACTATATCGATATAACGTATAATGTTATATACTATAACGATATAACGTATAACGTTATATACTACTACGATATAACGTATAACGTTATATACTATATCGATATAACGTATAACGTTATATACTATATCGATATAACGTATAACGTTATATACTATATCGATATAATGTATAACGTTATATACTACTACGATATAACGTATTACGTTATATACTATATCGATATAACGTATAACGTTATATACTATATCGATATAACGTATAACGTTATATACTATTACGGCATAACGTATAACGTTATATAATATAACGATATAACGTATAACGTTATATACTACTACGAAATAACGTATAACGTTATATACTATATCGATATAACGTATAACGTTATATACTATATCGATATAACGTATAACGTTATATACTATAACGATATATCGTTTAACGTTATGTAGTATTACGATATAACGTATAACGTTATATACTATTACGATATAACGTATAACGTTATATACGATAACGATATAACGTATAACGTTATATACTATATCGATATAACGTATATCGTTATATACTATATCGATATAACGTATAACGTTATATACTATATCGATATAACGTATTACGTTATATACTATATCGATATAACGTATAACGTTATATACTATAACGATATAACGTATAACGTTATATGCTATATCGATATAACGTATAACGTTATATACTATATCGATATAACGTATAACGTTATATACTACTACGATATAACGTATAACGTTATATACGATAACGATATAACGTATAACGTTATATACGATAACGATATAACGTATAACGTTATATACTATAACGATATAACGTATAACGTTATATACTACTACGATATAACGTATAACGTTATATACTATATCGATATAACGTATAACGTTATATACTATATCGATATAACGTATAACGTTATATACTATATCGATATAACGTATAACGTTATATACTATAACGATATAACGTATAACGTTATATACTATATCGATATAACGTATAACGTTATATACTATATCGATATAACGTATAACGTTATATACTATATCGATATAACGTATAACGTTATATACTATATCGATATAACGTATTACGTTATATACTATATCGATATAACGTATAACGTTATATACTATAACGATATAACGTATAACGTTATATGCTATATCGATATAACGTATAACGTTATATACTACTACGATATAACGTATAACGTTATATACGATAACGATATAACGTATAACGTTATATACGATAACGATATAACGTATAACGTTATATACTATATCGATATAACGTATTACGTTATATGCTATATCGATATAACGTATAACGTTATATACTATAACGATATAACGTATAACGTTATATGCTATATCGATATAACGTATAACGTTATATACTATATCGATATAACGTATAACGTTATATACGATAACGATATAACGTATAACGTTATATACTATATCGATATAACGTATAACGTTATATACTATATCGATATAACGTATAACGTTATATACTATTACGGCATAACGTATAACGTTATATAATATAACGATATAACGTATAACGTTATATACTACTACTATATAACGTATAACGTTATATACTATATCGATATAACGTATAACGTTATATACTATATCGATATAACGTATAACGTTATATACTATAACGATATATCGTTTAACGTTATGTAGTATTACGATATAACGTATAACGTTATATACGATAACGATATAACGTATAACGTTATATACTATATCGATATAACGTATAACGTTATATACTATATCGATATGACGTATAACGTTATATACTATTACGATATAACGTATAACGTTATATACTATTACGATATAACGTATAACGTTATATACGATAACGATATAACGTATAACGTTATATACTATTACAATATAACGTATAACGTTATATACGATAACGATATAACGTATAACGTTATATACTATATCGATATAACGTATAACGTTATATACTATATCGATATAACGTATAACGTTATATACTATATCGATATAACGTATAACGTTATATACTATTACGGCATAACGTATAACGTTATATAATATAACGATATAACGTATAACGTTATATACTACTACGATATAACGTATAACGTTATATACTATATCGATATAACGTATAACGTTACATACTATATCGATATAACGTATAACGTTATATACTATAACGATATATCGTTTAACGTTATGTAGTATTACGATATAACGTATAACGTTATATACGATAACGATATAACGTATAACGTTATATACTATATCGATATAACGTATTACGTTATATACTATATCGATATAACGTATAACGTTATATACTATAACGATATAACGTATAACGTTATATGCTATATCGATATAACGTATAACGTTATATACTATATCGATATAACGTATAACGTTATATACTATATCGATATAACGTATAACGTTATATACTATAACGATATAACGTATAACGTTATATACTATATCGATATAACGTATAACGTTATATACTATATCGATATAACGTATAACGTTATATACTATATCGATATAACGTATTACGTTATATACTATATCGATATAACGTATAACGTTATATACTATAACGATATAACGTATAACGTTATATGCTATATCGATATAACGTATTACTTTATATACTACTACGATATAACGTATAACGTTATATACGATAACGATATAACGTATAACGTTATATACGATAACGATATAACGTATAACGTTATATACTATAACGATATAACGTATAACGTTATATACTACTACGATATAACGTATAAGGTTATATACTATATCGATATAACGTATAACGTTATATACTATATCGATATAACGTATAACGTTATATACTATAACGATATATCGTTTAACGTTATGTAGTATTACGATATAACGTATAACGTTATATACGATAACGATATAACGTATAACGTTATATACTATATGGATATAACGTATAACGTTATATACTATATCGATATAACGTATAACGTTATATACTATAACGATATATCGTTTAACGTTATGTAGTATTACGATATAACGCATAACGTTATATACGATAACGATATATCGTATAACGTTATATACTATATCGATATAACGTATAACGTTATGTACGATAAGGGTATAACGTATAACGTTATATACTATAACGATATAACGTATAACGTTATATACTATTACGATATAACGTATAACGTTATATACTATTACGATATAACGTATAACGTTATATACGATAACGATATAACGTATAACGTTATATACGATAACGATATAACGTATAACGTTATATACGATAACGATATAACGTATAACGTTATATACGATAACGATATAACGTATAACGTTATATACTATTACGATATAACGTATAACGTTATATAATATAACGATATAACGTATAGCGTTATATAATATATCGATATAACGTATAACGTTATATACGATAACGATATAACGTATAACGTTATATGCTATATCGATATAACGTATAACGTTATATACTATAACGATATAACGTATAACGTTATATGCTATATCGATATAACGTATAACGTTATATACTATATCGATATAACGTATAACGTTATATACTATATCGATATAACGTATAACGTTATATACTATAACGATATAACGTATAACGTTATATACTACTACGATATAACGTATAACGTTATATACTATATCGATATAACGTATAACGTTATATACTATATCGATATAACGTATAACGTTATATACTATATCGATATAATGTATAACGTTATATACTACTACGATATAACGTATTACGTTATATACTATATCGATATAACGTATAACGTTATATACTATATCGATATAACGTATAACGTTATATACTATTACGGCATAACGTATAACGTTATATAATATAACGATATAACGTATAACGTTATATACTACTACGAAATAACGTATAACGTTATATACTATATCGATATAACGTATAACGTTATATACTATATCGATATAACGTATAACGTTATATACTATAACGAAATATCGTTTAACGTTATGTAGTATTACGATATAACGTATAATGTTATATACGATAACGATATAACGTATAACGTTATATACTATTACGATATAACGTATAACGTTATATACGATAACGATATAACGTATAACGTTATATACTATATCGATATAACGTATATCGTTATATACTATATCGATATAACGTATAACGTTATATACTATATCGATATAACGTATTACGTTATATACTATATCGATATAACGTATAACGTTATATACTATAACGATATAACGTATAACGTTATATGCTATATCGATATAACGTATAACGTTATATGCTATATCGATATAACGTATAACGTTATATACTACTACGATATAACGTATAACGTTATATACGATAACGATATAACGTATAACGTTATATACGATAACGATATAACGTATAACGTTATATACTATAACGATATAACGTATAACGTTATATACTACTACGATATAACGTATAACGTTATATACTATATCGATATAACGTATAACGTTATATACTATATCGATATAACGTATAACGTTATATACTATATCGATATAACGTATAACGTTATATACTATAACGATATAACGTATAACGTTATATGCTATATCGATATAACGTATAACGTTATATACTATATCGACATAACGTATAACGTTATATACTATATCGATATACCGTATAACGTTATATACTATAACGATATAACGTATAACGTTATATACTACTACGATATAACGTATAACGTTATATACTATATCGATATAACGTATAACGTTATATACTATATCGATATAACGTATAACGTTATATACTATATCGATATAACGTATAACGTTATATACTATATCGATATAACGTATTACGTTATATACTATATCGATATAACGTATAACGTTATATACTATAACGATATAACGTATAACGTTATATGCTATATCGATATAACGTATTACTTTATATACTACTACGACATAACGTATAACGTTATATACGATAACGATATAACGTATAACGTTATATACGATAACGATATAACGTATAACGTTATATACTATAACGATATAACGTATAACGTTATATAAAATAACGATATAACGTATAACGTTATATACTACTACGATATAACGTATAACGTTATATACTATATCGATATAACGTATAACGTTATATACTATATCGATATAACGTATAACGTTATATACTATATCGATATAACGTATAACGTTATATGCTATTACGGCATAACGTATAACGTTATATAATATAACGATATAACGTATAACGTTATATACTACTACGATATAACGTATAAGGTTATATACTATATCGATATAACGTATAACGTTATATACTATATCGATATAACGTATAACGTTATATACTATAACGATATATCGTTTAACGTTATGTAGTATTACGATATAACGTATAACGTTATATACGATAACGATATAACGTATAACGTTATATACTATATCGATATAACGTATAACGTTATATACTATATCGATATAACGTATAACGTTATATACTATAACGATATATCGTTTAACGTTATGTAGTATTACGATATAACGCATAACGTTATATACGATAACGATATATCGTATAACGTTATATACTATATCGATATAACGTATAACGTTATGTACGATAAGGGTATAACGTATAACGTTATATACAATAACGATATAACGTATAACGTTATATACTATATCGATATAACGTATAACGTTATATACTATAACGATATATCGTTTAACGTTATGTAGTATTACGATATAACGCATAACGTTATATACGATAACGATATATCGTATAACGTTATATACTATATCGATATAACGTATAACGTTATGTACGATAAGGGTATAACGTATAACGTTATATACTATAACGATATAACGTATAACGTTATATACTATTACGATATAACGTATAACGTTATATACTATTACGATATAACGTATAACGTTATATACGATAACGATATAACGTATAACGTTATATACGATAACGATATAACGTATAACGTTATATACGATAACGATATAACGTATAACGTTATATACTATTACGATATAACGTATAAAGTTATATACTATTACGATATAACGTATAACGTTATATACGATAACGATATAACGTATAACGTTATATACGATAACGATATAACGTATAACGTTATATACGATAACGATATAACGTATAACGTTATATGCTATATCGATATAACGTATAACGTTATATACTACTACGATATAACGTATAACGTTATATACTATATCGATATAACGTATATCGTTATATACTATATCGATATAACGTATAACGTTATATACTACTACGATATAACGTATAACGTTATGTACGATAAGGGTATAACGTATAACGTTATATACTATAACGATATAAGGTATAACGTTATATACTATTACGATATAACGTATAACGTTATATACTATTACGATATAACGTATAACGTTATATACGATAACGATATAACGTATAACGTTATATACGATAACGATATAACGTATAACGTTATATAGGATAACGATATAACCTATAACGTTATATACTATATCGATATAACGTATAACGTTATATACTATAACGATATATCGTTTAACGTTATGTAGTATTACGATATAACGCATAACGTTATATACGATAACGATATATCGTATAACGTTATATACTATATCGATATAACGTATAACGTTATGTACGATAAGGGTATAACGTATAACGTTATATACTATAACGATATAAGGTATAACGTTATATACTATTACGATATAACGTATAACGTTATATACTATTACGATATAACGTATAACGTTATATACGATAACGATATAACGTATAACGTTATATACGATAACGATATAACGTATAACGTTATATACGATAACGATATAACGTATAACGTTATATACTATTACGATATAACGTATAACGTTATATAATATAACGATATAACGTATAGCGTTATATACTATATCGATATAACGTATAACGTTATATACTATATCGATATAACGTATAACGTTATATACTATATCGATATAACGTATAACGTTATATACTATATCGATATAACGTATTACGTTATATACTATATCGATATAACGTATAACGTTATATACTATAACGATATAACGTATAACGTTATATGCTATATCGATATAACGTATAACGTTATATACTACTACGATATAACGTATAACGTTATATACTATATCGATATAACGTATATCGTTATATACTATATCGATATAACGTATAACGTTATATACTACTACGATATAACGTATAACGTTTTATACTATATCGATATAACGTATAACGTTATATACTATATCGATATAACGTATAACGTTATATACTATATCGATATAACGTATAACGTTATATACTATATCGATATAACGTATTACGTTATATACTATATCGATATAACGTATAACGTTATATACTATAACGATATAACGTATAACGTTATATGCTATATCGATATAACGTATAACGTTATATGCTATATCGATATAACGTATAACGTTATATACTACTACGATATAACGTATAACGTTATATACTATATCGATATAACGTATAACGTTATATACGATAACGATATAACGTATAACGTTATATACTATATCGATATAACGTATATCGTTATATACTATATCGATATAACGTATAACGTTATATACTATATCGATATAACGTATAACGTTATATACTATATCGATATAACGTATAACGTTATATACTATATCGATATAACGTATTACGTTATATACTATATCGATATAACGTATAACGTTATATACTATAACGATATAACGTATAACGTTATATGCTATATCGATATAACGTATAACGTTATATACTACTACGATATAACGTATAACGTTATATACGATAACGATATAACGTATAACGTTATATACGATAACGATATAACGTATAACGTTATATACTATAACGATATAACGTATAACGTTATATACTATATCGATATAACGTATAACGTTATATACTATGACGATATAACGTATAACGTTATATACTATATCGATATAACGTATAACGTTATATACTATATCGATATAACGTATAACGTTATATACTATTACGGCATAACGTATAACGTTATATAATATAACGATATAACGTATAACGTTATATACTACTACGATATAACGTATAACGTTATATACTATATCGATATAACGTATAACGTTATATACTATATCGATATAACGTATAACGTTATATACTATAACGATATATCGTTTAACGTTATGTAGTATTACGATATAACGTATAACGTTATATACGATAACGATATAACGTATAACGTTATATACTATATCGATATAACGTATTACGTTATATACTATATCGATATAACGTATAACGTTATATACTATAACGATATAACGTATAACGTTATATGCTATATCGATATAACGTATAACGTTATATACTATATCGATATAACGTATAACGTTATATACGATAACGATATAACGTATAACGTTATATACTATATCGATATAACGTATAACGTTATATACTATATCGATATAACGTATAACGTTATATACTATTACGGCATAACGTATAACGTTATATAATATAACGATATAACGTATAACGTTATATACTACTACTATATAACGTATAACGTTATATACTATATCGATTAACGTATAACGTTATATACTATATCGATATAACGTATAACGTTATATACTATAACGATATATCGTTTAACGTTATGTAGTATTACGATATAACGTATAACGTTATATACGATAACGATATAACGTATAACGTTATATACTATATCGATATAACGTATAACGTTATATACTATATCGATATGACGTATAACGTTATATACTATTACGATATAACGTATAACGTTATATACTATTACGATATAACGTATAACGTTATATACGATAACGATATAACGTATAACGTTATATACTATTACAATACAACGTATAACGTTATATACGATAACGATATAACGTATAACGTTATATACTATATCGATATAACGTATAACGTTATATACTATATCGATATAACGTATAACGTTATATACTATATCGATATAACGTATAACGTTATATACTATTACGGCATAACGTATAACGTTATATAATATAACGATATAACGTATAACGTTATATACTACTACGATATAACGTATAACGTTATATACTATATCGATATAACGTATAACGTTACATACTATATCGATATAACGTATAACGTTATATACTATAACGATATATCGTTTAACGTTATGTAGTATTACGATATAACGTATAACGTTATATACGATAACGATATAACGTATAACGTTATATACTATATCGATATAACGTATTACGTTATATACTATATCGATATAACGTATAACGTTATATACTATAACGATATAACGTATAACGTTATATGCTATATCGATATAACGTATAACGTTATATACTATATCGATATAACGTATAACGTTATATCCTATATCGATATAACGTATAACGTTATATACTATAACGATATAACGTATAACGTTATATACTACTACGATATAACGTATAACGTTATATACTATATCGATATAACGTATAACGTTATATACTATATCGATATAACGTATAACGTTATATACTATATCGATATAACGTATAACGTTATATACTATATCGATATAACGTATTACGTTATATACTATATCGATATAACGTATAACGTTATATACTATAACGATATAACGTATAACGTTATATGCTATATCGATATAACGTATTACTTTATATACTACTACGATATAACGTATAACGTTATATACGATAACGATATAACGTATAACGTTATATACGATAACGATATAACGTATAACGTTATATACTATAACGATATAACGTATAACGTTATATACTACTACGATATAACGTATAAGGTTATATACTATATCGATATAACGTATAACGTTATATACTATATCGATATAACGTATAACGTTATATACTATAACGATATATCGTTTAACGTTATGTAGTATTACGATATAACGTATAACGTTATATACGATAACGATATAACGTATAACGTTATATACTATATGGATATAACGTATAACGTTATATACTATATCGATATAACGTATAACGTTATATACTATAACGATATATCGTTTAACGTTATGTAGTATTACGATATAACGCATAACGTTATATACGATAACGATATATCGTATAACGTTATATACTATATCGATATAACGTATAACGTTATGTACGATAAGGGTATAACGTATAACGTTATATACTATAACGATATAACGTATAACGTTATATACTATTACGATATAACGTATAACGTTATATACTATTACGATATAACGTATAACGTTATATACGATAACGATATAACGTATAACGTTATATACGATAACGATATAACGTATAACGTTATATACGATAACGATATAACGTATAACGTTATATACGATAACGATATAACGTATAACGTTATATACTATTACGATATAACGTATAACGTTATATAATATAACGATATAACGTATAGCGTTATATACTATATCGATATAACGTATAACGTTATATACGATAACGATATAACGTATAACGTTATATGCTATATCGATATAACGTATAACGTTATATACTATAACCATATAACGTATAACGTTATATGCTATATCGATATAACGTATAACGTTATATACTATATCGATATAACGTATAACGTTATATACTATATCGATATAACGTATAACGTTATATACTATAACGATATAACGTATAACGTTATATACTACTACGATATAACGTATAACGTTATATACTATATCGATATAACGTATAACGTTATATACTATATCGATATAACGTATAACGTTATATACTATATCGATATAATGTATAACGTTATATACTACTACGATATAACGTATTACGTTATATACTATATCGATATAACGTATAACGTTATATACTATATCGATATAACGTATAACGTTATATACTATTACGGCATAACGTATAACGTTATATAATATAACGATATAACGTATAACGTTATATACTACTACGAAATAACGTATAACGTTATATACTATATCGATATAACGTATAACGTTATATACTATATCGATGTAACGTATAACGTTATATACTATAACGATATATCGTTTAACGTTATGTAGTATTACGATATAACGTATAATGTTATATACGATAACGATATAACGTATAACGTTATATACTATTACGATATAACGTATAACGTTATATACGATAACGATATAACGTATAACGTTATATACTATATCGATATAACGTATATCGTTATATACTATATCGATATAACGTATAACGTTATATACTATATCGATATAACGTATTACGTTATATACTATATCGATAT
Organism: Bombus affinis; assembly: GCF_024516045.1. Lineage (NCBI taxonomy): Eukaryota > Metazoa > Arthropoda > Insecta > Hymenoptera > Apidae > Bombus > Bombus affinis. Next base: position 211,212 of record NW_026108852.1, on the reverse strand, counting down.
AACGTATAACGTTATATACTATAACGATATAACGTATAACGTTATATGCTATATCGATATAACGTATAACGTTATATGCTATATCGATATAACGTATAACGTTATATACTACTACGATATAACGTATAACGTTATATACGATAACGATATAACGTATAACGTTATATACGATAACGATATAACGTATAACGTTATATACTATAACGATATAACGTATAACGTTATATACTACTACGATATAACGTATAACGTTATATACTATATCGATATAACGTATAACGTTATATACTATATCGATATAACGTATAACGTTATATACTATATCGATATAACGTATAACGTTATATACTATAACGATATAACGTATAACGTTATATGCTATATCGATATAACGTATAACGTTATATACTATATCGATATAACGTATAACGTTATATACTATATCGATATAACGTATAACGTTATATACTATAACGATATAACGTATAACGTTATATACTACTACGATATAACGTATAACGTTATATACTATATCGATATAACGTATAACGTTATATACTATATCGATATAACGTATAACGTTATATACTATATCGATATAACGTATAACGTTATATACTATATCGATATAACGTATTACGTTATATACTATATCGATATAACGTATAACGTTATATACTATAACGATATAACGTATAACGTTATATGCTATATCGATATAACGTATTACTTTATATACTACTACGATATAACGTATAACGTTATATACGATAACGATATAACGTATAACGTTATATACGATAACGATATAACGTATAACGTTATATACTATAACGATATAACGTATAACGTTATATAAAATAACGATATAACGTATAACGTTATATACTACTACGATATAACGTATAACGTTATATACTATATCGATATAACGTATAACGTTATATACTATATCGATATAACGTATAACGTTATATACTATATCGATATAACGTATAACGTTATATGCTATTACGGCATAACGTATAACGTTATATAATATAACGATATAACGTATAACGTTATATACTACTACGATATAACGTATAAGGTTATATACTATATCGATATAACGTATAACGTTATATACTATATCGATATAACGTATAACGTTATATACTATAACGATATATCGTTTAACGTTATGTAGTATTACGATATAACGTATAACGTTATATACGATAACGATATAACGTATAACGTTATATACTATATCGATATAACGTATAACGTTATATACTATATCGATATAACGTATAACGTTATATACTATAACGATATATCGTTTAACGTTATGTAGTATTACGATATAACGCATAACGTTATATACGATAACGATATATCGTATAACGTTATATACTATATCGATATAACGTATAACGTTATGTACGATAAGGGTATAACGTATAACGTTATATACTATAACGATATAACGTATAACGTTATATACTATTACGGCATAACGTATAACGTTATATACTATAACGATATAACGTATAACGTTATATACTACTACGATATAACGTATAACGTTATATACTATATCGATATAACGTATAACGTTATATACTACTACGATATAACGTATAACGTTATATACTATATCGATATAACGTATAACGTTATATACTATATCGATATAACGTATAACGTTATATACTATAACGATATAACGTATAACGTTATATACTATATCGATATAACGTATAGCGTTATGTACGATAACGGTATAACGTATAACGTTATATACTATATCGATATAACGTATAACGTTATATACTATATCGATATAACGTATAACGTTATATACTATAACGATATATCGTTTAACGTTATGTAGTATTACGATATAACGTATAACGTTATATACTATAACGATATAACGTATAACGTTATATACTACTACGATATAACGTATAACGTTATATACTATATCGATATAACGTATAACGTTATATACTATATCGATATAACGTATAACGTTATATACTATATCGATATAACGTATAACGTTATATACTATAACGATATAAGGTATAACGTTATATACTATATCGATATAACGTATAACGTTATATACTATATCGATATAACGTATAACGTTATATACATTAACGGTATAACGTATAACGTTATATACTATATCGATATAACGTATAACGTTATATACTATTACGATATAACGTATAACGTTATATACTACTACGATATAACGTATAACGTTATATACTATATCGATATAACGTATAACGTTATATACTATATCGATATAACGTATAACGTTATATACTATAACGATATAACGTATGACGTTATATACTATATCGATATAACGTATAGCTTTATGTACGATAACGGTATAACGTATAACGTTATATACTATATCGATATAATGTATAACGTTATATACTACTACGATATAACGTATTACGTTATATACTATATCGATATAACGTATAACGTTATATACTATATCGATATAACGTATAACGTTATATACTATTACGGCATAACGTATAACGTTACATAATATAACGATATAACGTATAACGTTATATGCTATATCGATATAACGTATTACTTTATATACTACTACGATATAACGTATAACGTTATATACGATAACGATATAACGTATAACGTTATATACGATAACGATATAACGTATAACGTTATATACTATAACGATATAACGTATAACGTTATATACTATAACGATATAACGTATAACGTTATATACTACTACGATATAACGTATAACGTTATATACTATATCGATATAACGTATAACGTTATATGCTATATCGATATAACGTATAACGTTATATACTATATCGATATAACGTATAACGTTATATACTATATCGATATAACGTATAACGTTATATACTATAACGATATAACGTATAACGTTATATACTACTACGATATAACGTATAACGTTATATACTATATCGATATAACGTATAACGTTATATACTATATCGATATAACGTATAACGTCATATACTATATCGATATAATGTATAACGTTATATACTACTACGATATAACGTATTACGTTATATACTATATCGATATAACGTATAACGTTATATACTATATCGATATAACGTATAACGTTATATACTATTACGGCATAACGTATAACGTTACATAATATAACGATATAACGTATAACGTTATATACTACTACGAAATAACGTATAACGTTATATACTATATCGATATAACGTATAACGTTATATACTATATCGATATAACGTATAACGTTATATACTATAACGATATATCGTTTAACGTTATGTAGTATTACGATATAACGTATAATGTTATATACGATAACGATATAACGTATAACGTTATATACTATTACGATATAACGTATAACGTTATATACGATAACGATATAACGTATAACGTTATATACTATATCGATATAACGTATATCGTTATATACTATATCGATATAACGTATAACGTTATATACTACTACGATATAACGTATAACGTTATATACTATATCGATATAACGTATAACGTTATATACTATATCGATATAACGTATTACGTTATATACTATATCGATATAACGTATAACGTTATATACTATAACGATATAACGTATAACGTTATATGCTATATCGATATAACGTATAACGTTATATACTATATCGATATAACGTATAACGTTATATACTATATCGATATAACGTATAACGTTATATACTATAACGATATAACGTATAACGTTATATACTACTACGATATAACGTATAACGTTATATACTATATCGATATAACGTATAACGTTATATACTATATCGATATAACGTATAACGTTATATACTATATCGATATAATGTATAACGTTATATACTACTACGATATAACGTATTACGTTATATACTATATCGATATAACGTATAACGTTATATACTATATCGATATAACGTATAACGTTATATACTATTACGGCATAACGTATAACGTTATATAATATAACGATATAACGTATAACGTTATATACTACTACGAAATAACGTATAACGTTATATACTATATCGATATAACGTATAACGTTATATACTATATCGATATAACGTATAACGTTATATACTATAACGATATATCGTTTAACGTTATGTAGTATTACGATATAACGTATAATGTTATATACGATAACGATATAACGTATAACGTTATATACTATTACGATATAACGTATAACGTTATATACGATAACGATATAACGTATAACGTTATATACTATATCGATATAACGTATATCGTTATATACTATATCGATATAACGTATAACGTTATATACTATATCGATATAACGTATTACGTTATATACTATATCGATATAACGTATAACGTTATATACTATAACGATATAACGTATAACGTTATATGCTATATCGATATAACGTATAACGTTATATGCTATATCGATATAACGTATAACGTTATATACTACTACGATATAACGTATAACGTTATATACGATAACGATATAACGTATAACGTTATATACGATAACGATATAACGTATAACGTTATATACTATAACGATATAACGTATAACGTTATATACTACTACGATATAACGTATAACGTTATATACTATATCGATATAACGTATAACGTTATATACTATATCGATATAACGTATAACGTTATATACTATATCGATATAACGTATAACGTTATATACTATAACGATATAACGTATAACGTTATATGCTATATCGATATAACGTATAACGTTATATACTATATCGATATAACGTATAACGTTATATACTATATCGATATAACGTATAACGTTATATACTATAACGATATAACGTATAACGTTATATACTACTACGATATAACGTATAACGTTATATACTATATCGATATAACGTATAACGTTATATACGATAACGATACAACGTATAACGTTATATACGATAACGATATAACGTATAACGTTATATACTATAACGATATAACGTATAACGTTATATACTATAACGATATAACGTATAACGTTATATACTACTACGATATAACGTATAACGTTATATACTATATCGATATAACGTATAACGTTATATACTATATCGATATAACGTATAACGTTATATACTATATCGATATAACGTATAACGTTATATACTATTACGGCATAACGTATAACGTTATATAATATAACGATATAACGTATAACGTTATATACTACTACGATATAACGTATAAGGTTATATACTATATCGATATAACGTATAACGTTATATACTATATCGATATAACGTATAACGTTATATACTATAACGATATATCGTTTAACGTTATGTAGTATTACGATATAACGTATAACGTTATATACGATAACGATATAACGTATAACGTTATATACTATATCGATATAACGTATAACGTTATATACTATATCGATATAACGTATAACGTTATATACTATAACGATATATCGTTTAACGTTATGTAGTATTACGATATAACGCATAACGTTATATACGATAACGATATATCGTATAACGTTATATACTATATCGATATAACGTATAACGTTATGTACGATAAGGGTATAACGTATAACGTTATATACTATAACGATATAACGTATAACGTTATATACTATTACGATATAACGTATAACGTTATATACGATAACGATATAACGTATAACGTTATATACGATAACGATATAACGTATAACGTTATATACGATAACGATATAACGTATAACGTTATATACGATAACGATATAACGTATAACGTTATATACTATTACGATATAACGTATAACGTTATATACTATTACGATATAACGTATAACGTTATATAATATAACGATATAACGTATAGCGTTATATACTATATCGATATAACGTATAACGTTATATACGATAACGATATAACGTATAACGTTATATGCTATATCGATATAACGTATAACGTTATATACTATAACGATATAACGTATAACGTTATATGCTATATCGATATAACGTATAACGTTATATACTATATCGATATAACGTATAACGTTATATACTATATCGATATAACGTATAACGTTATATACTATAACGATATAACGTATAACGTTATATACTACTACGATATAACGTATAACGTTATATACTATATCGATATAACGTATAACGTTATATACTATATCGATATAACGTATAACGTTATATACTATAACGATATATCGTTTAACGTTATGTAGTATTACGATATAACGTATAATGTTATATACGATAACGATATAACGTATAACGTTATATACTATTACGATATAACGTATAACGTTATATACGATAACGATATAACGTATAACGTTATATACTATATCGATATAACGTATATCGTTATATACTATATCGATAGAACGTATAACGTTATATACTACTACGATATAACGTATAACGTTATATACTATATCGATATAACGTATAACGTTATATACTATATCGATATAACGTATTACGTTATATACTATATCGATATAACGTATAACGTTATATACTATAACAATATAACGTATAACGTTATATGCTATATCTATATAACGTATAACGTTATATGCTATATCGATATAACGTATAACGTTATATACTACTACGATATAACGTATAACGTTATATACGATAACGATATAACGTATAACGTTATATACGATAACGATATAACGTATAACGTTATATACTATAACGATATAACGTATAACGTTATATACTACTACGATATAACGTATAACGTTATATACTATATCGATATAACGTATAACGTTATATACTATATCGATATAACGTATAACGTTATATACTATATCGATATAACGTATAACGTTATATACTATTACGGCATAACGTATAACGTTATATAATATAACGATATAACGTATAACGTTATATACTACTATGATATAACGTATAACGTTATATACTATTAAGATATAACGTATGACGTTATATACTATATCGATATAACGTATAACGTTATATACTATTACGATATAACGTATAACGTTATATACTATAACGATATAACGTATAACGTTATATACTATATCGATATAACGTATAACGTTATATACTATATCGATATAACGTATAACGTTATATACTATAACGATATATCGTTTAACGTTATGTAGTATTACGATATAACGTATAACGTTATATACGATAACGATATAACGTATAACGTTATATACTATATCGATATAACGTATAACGTTATATACTATTACGATATAACGTATAACGTTATATACGATAACGGTATAACGTATAACGTTATATACTATTACGATATAACGTATAACGTTATATACTATATCGATATAACGTATAACGTTACATACTATATCGATATAACGTATAACGTTATATACTATAACGATATATCATTTAACGTTATGTGGTATTACGATATAACGTATAACGTTATATACAATAACGATATAACGTATAACGTTATATGCTATATCGATATAACGTATAACGTTATATACGATAACGATATAACGTATAACGTTATATACTATTACGATATAACGTATAACGTTATATACTATAACGATATAACGTATAACGTTATATACTATATCGATATAACGTATAACGTTATATACTATAACGATATAACGTATAACGTTATATACTATATCGATATAACGTATAACGTTATATACTATTACGATATAACGTATAACGTTATATAATATAACGATATAACGTATAACGTTATATACTATTAAGATATAACGTATGACGTTATATACTATATCGATATAACGTATAACGTTATATACTATTACGATATAACGTATAACGTTATATACTATAACGATATAACGTATAACGTTATATACTATATCGATATAACGTATAACGTTATATACTATATCGATATAACGTATAACGTTATATACTATAACGATATATCGTTTAACGTTATGTAGTATTACGATATAACGTATAACGTTATATACGATAACGATATAACGTATATACTATATCGATATAACGTATAACGTTATATACTATTACGATATAACGTATAACGTTATATACGATAACGGTATAACGTATAACGTTATATACTATTACGATATAACGTATAACGTTATATACGATAACGATATAACGTATAACGTTATATACTATATCGATATAATGTATATCGTTATATACTATATCGATATAACGTATAACGTTATATACTACTACGATATAACGTATAACGTTATATACTATATCGATATAACGTATATCGTTATATACTATATCGATATAACGTATTACGTTATATACTATATCGATATAACGTATAACGTTATATACTATAACGATATAACGTATAACGTTATATGCTATATCGATATAACGTATAACGTTATATACTATATCGATATAACGCATAACGTTATATACTACTACGATAGAACGTATAACGTCATATACGATAACGATATAACGTATAACGTTATATACTATAACGATATAACGTATAACGTTATATACTATATCGATATAACGTATAGCGTTATGTACGATAACGGTATAACGTATAACGTTATATACTATATCGATATAACGTATAACGTTATATACTATATCGATATAACGTATAACGTTATATACTATAACGATATATCGTTTAACGTTATGTAGTATTACGATATAACGTATAACGTTATATACTATAACGATATAACGTATAACGTTATATACTACTACGATATAACGTATAACGTTATATACTATATCGATATAACGTATAACGTTATATACTATATCGATATAACGTATAACGTTATATACTATATCGATATAACGTATAACGTTATATACTATAACGATATAAGGTATAACGTTATATACTATATCGATATAACGTATAACGTTATATACTATATCGATATAACGTATAACGTTATATACATTAACGGTATAACGTATAACGTTATATACTATATCGATATAACGTATAACGTTATATACTATTACGATATAACGTATAACGTTATATACTACTACGATATAACGTATAACGTTATATACTATATCGATATAACGTATAACGTTATATACTATATCGATATAACGTATAACGTTATATACTATAACGATATAACGTATGACGTTATATACTATATCGATATAACGTATAGCTTTATGTACGATAACGGTATAACGTATAACGTTATATACTATATCGATATAATGTATAACGTTATATACTACTACGATATAACGTATTACGTTATATACTATATCGATATAACGTATAACGTTATATACTATATCGATATAACGTATAACGTTATATACTATTACGGCATAACGTATAACGTTACATAATATAACGATATAACGTATAACGTTATATGCTATATCGATATAACGTATTACTTTATATACTACTACGATATAACGTATAACGTTATATACGATAACGATATAACGTATAACGTTATATACGATAACGATATAACGTATAACGTTATATACTATAACGATATAACGTATAACGTTATATACTATAACGATATAACGTATAACGTTATATACTACTACGATATAACGTATAACGTTATATACTATATCGATATAACGTATAACGTTATATGCTATATCGATATAACGTATAACGTTATATACTATATCGATATAACGTATAACGTTATATACTATATCGATATAACGTATAACGTTATATACTATAACGATATAACGTATAACGTTATATACTACTACGATATAACGTATAACGTTATATACTATATCGATATAACGTATAACGTTATATACTATATCGATATAACGTATAACGTCATATACTATATCGATATAATGTATAACGTTATATACTACTACGATATAACGTATTACGTTATATACTATATCGATATAACGTATAACGTTATATACTATATCGATATAACGTATAACGTTATATACTATTACGGCATAACGTATAACGTTACATAATATAACGATATAACGTATAACGTTATATACTACTACGAAATAACGTATAACGTTATATACTATATCGATATAACGTATAACGTTATATACTATATCGATATAACGTATAACGTTATATACTATAACGATATATCGTTTAACGTTATGTAGTATTACGATATAACGTATAATGTTATATACGATAACGATATAACGTATAACGTTATATACTATTACGATATAACGTATAACGTTATATACGATAACGATATAACGTATAACGTTATATACTATATCGATATAACGTATATCGTTATATACTATATCGATATAACGTATAACGTTATATACTACTACGATATAACGTATAACGTTATATACTATATCGATATAACGTATAACGTTATATACTATATCGATATAACGTATTACGTTATATACTATATCGATATAACGTATAACGTTATATACTATAACGATATAACGTATAACGTTATATGCTATATCGATATAACGTATAACGTTATATACTATATCGATATAACGTATAACGTTATATACTATATCGATATAACGTATAACGTTATATACTATAACGATATAACGTATAACGTTATATACTACTACGATATAACGTATAACGTTATATACTATATCGATATAACGTATAACGTTATATACTATATCGATATAACGTATAACGTTATATACTATATCGATATAATGTATAACGTTATATACTACTACGATATAACGTATTACGTTATATACTATATCGATATAACGTATAACGTTATATACTATATCGATATAACGTATAACGTTATATACTATTACGGCATAACGTATAACGTTATATAATATAACGATATAACGTATAACGTTATATACTACTACGAAATAACGTATAACGTTATATACTATATCGATATAACGTATAACGTTATATACTATATCGATATAACGTATAACGTTATATACTATAACGATATATCGTTTAACGTTATGTAGTATTACGATATAACGTATAATGTTATATACGATAACGATATAACGTATAACGTTATATACTATTACGATATAACGTATAACGTTATATACGATAACGATATAACGTATAACGTTATATACTATATCGATATAACGTATATCGTTATATACTATATCGATATAACGTATAACGTTATATACTATATCGATATAACGTATTACGTTATATACTATATCGATATAACGTATAACGTTATATACTATAACGATATAACGTATAACGTTATATGCTATATCGATATAACGTATAACGTTATATGCTATATCGATATAACGTATAACGTTATATACTACTACGATATAACGTATAACGTTATATACGATAACGATATAACGTATAACGTTATATACGATAACGATATAACGTATAACGTTATATACTATAACGATATAACGTATAACGTTATATACTACTACGATATAACGTATAACGTTATATACTATATCGATATAACGTATAACGTTATATACTATATCGATATAACGTATAACGTTATATACTATATCGATATAACGTATAACGTTATATACTATAACGATATAACGTATAACGTTATATGCTATATCGATATAACGTATAACGTTATATACTATATCGATATAACGTATAACGTTATATACTATATCGATATAACGTATAACGTTATATACTATAACGATATAACGTATAACGTTATATACTACTACGATATAACGTATAACGTTATATACTATATCGATATAACGTATAACGTTATATACGATAACGATACAACGTATAACGTTATATACGATAACGATATAACGTATAACGTTATATACTATAACGATATAACGTATAACGTTATATACTATAACGATATAACGTATAACGTTATATACTACTACGATATAACGTATAACGTTATATACTATATCGATATAACGTATAACGTTATATACTATATCGATATAACGTATAACGTTATATACTATATCGATATAACGTATAACGTTATATACTATTACGGCATAACGTATAACGTTATATAATATAACGATATAACGTATAACGTTATATACTACTACGATATAACGTATAAGGTTATATACTATATCGATATAACGTATAACGTTATATACTATATCGATATAACGTATAACGTTATATACTATAACGATATATCGTTTAACGTTATGTAGTATTACGATATAACGTATAACGTTATATACGATAACGATATAACGTATAACGTTATATACTATATCGATATAACGTATAACGTTATATACTATATCGATATAACGTATAACGTTATATACTATAACGATATATCGTTTAACGTTATGTAGTATTACGATATAACGCATAACGTTATATACGATAACGATATATCGTATAACGTTATATACTATATCGATATAACGTATAACGTTATGTACGATAAGGGTATAACGTATAACGTTATATACTATAACGATATAACGTATAACGTTATATACTATTACGATATAACGTATAACGTTATATACTATTACGATATAACGTATAACGTTATATACGATAACGATATAACGTATAACGTTATATACGATAACGATATAACGTATAACGTTATATACGATAACGATATAACGTATAACGTTATATACGATAACGATATAACGTATAACGTTATATACTATTACGATATAACGTATAACGTTATATACTATTACGATATAACGTATAACGTTATATAATATAACGATATAACGTATAGCGTTATATACTATATCGATATAACGTATAACGTTATATACGATAACGATATAACGTATAACGTTATATGCTATATCGATATAACGTATAACGTTATATACTATAACGATATAACGTATAACGTTATATGCTATATCGATATAACGTATAACGTTATATACTATATCGATATAACGTATAACGTTATATACTATATCGATATAACGTATAACGTTATATACTATAACGATATAACGTATAACGTTATATACTACTACGATATAACGTATAACGTTATATACTATATCGATATAACGTATAACGTTATATACTATATCGATATAACGTATAACGTTATATACTATAACGATATATCGTTTAACGTTATGTAGTATTACGATATAACGTATAATGTTATATACGATAACGATATAACGTATAACGTTATATACTATTACGATATAACGTATAACGTTATATACGATAACGATATAACGTATAACGTTATATACTATATCGATATAACGTATATCGTTATATACTATATCGATAGAACGTATAACGTTATATACTACTACGATATAACGTATAACGTTATATACTATATCGATATAACGTATAACGTTATATACTATATCGATATAACGTATTACGTTATATACTATATCGATATAACGTATAACGTTATATACTATAACAATATAACGTATAACGTTATATGCTATATCTATATAACGTATAACGTTATATGCTATATCGATATAACGTATAACGTTATATACTACTACGATATAACGTATAACGTTATATACGATAACGATATAACGTATAACGTTATATACGATAACGATATAACGTATAACGTTATATACTATAACGATATAACGTATAACGTTATATACTACTACGATATAACGTATAACGTTATATACTATATCGATATAACGTATAACGTTATATACTATATCGATATAACGTATAACGTTATATACTATATCGATATAACGTATAACATTATATACTATTACGGCATAACGTATAACGTTATATAATATAACGATATAACGTATAACGTTATATACTACTATGATATAACGTATAACGTTATATACTATTAAGATATAACGTATGACGTTATATACTATATCGATATAACGTATAACGTTATATACTATTACGATATAACGTATAACGTTATATACTATAACGATATAACGTATAACGTTATATACTATATCGATATAACGTATAACGTTATATACTATATCGATATAACGTATAACGTTATATACTATAACGATATATCGTTTAACGTTATGTAGTATTACGATATAACGTATAACGTTATATACGATAACGATATAACGTATAACGTTATATACTATATCGATATAACGTATAACGTTATATACTATTACGATATAACGTATAACGTTATATACGATAACGGTATAACGTATAACGTTATATACTATTACGATATAACGTATAACGTTATATACGATAACGATATAACGTATAACGTTATATACTATATCGATATAACGTATATCGTTATATACTATATCGATATAACGTATAACGTTATATACTACTACGATATAACGTATAACGTTATATACTATATCGATATAACGTATATCGTTATATACTACTACGATATAACGTATAACGTTATATACTATATCGATATAACGTATAACGTTACATACTATATCGATATAACGTATAACGTTATATACTATAACGATATATCATTTAACGTTATGTGGTATTACGATATAACGTATAACGTTATATACAATAACGATATAACGTATAACGTTATATGCTATATCGATATAACGTATAACGTTATATACGATAACGATATAACGTATAACGTTATATACTATTACGATATAACGTATAACGTTATATACTATAACGATATAACGTATAACGTTATATACTATATCGATATAACGTATAACGTTATATACTATAACGATATAACGTATAACGTTATATACTATATCGATATAACGTATAACGTTATATACTATTACGATATAACGTATAACGTTATATAATATAACGATATAACGTATAACGTTATATACTATTAAGATATAACGTATGACGTTATATACTATATCGATATAACGTATAACGTTATATACTATTACGATATAACGTATAACGTTATATACTATAACGATATAACGTATAACGTTATATACTATATCGATATAACGTATAACGTTATATACTATATCGATATAACGTATAACGTTATATACTATAACGATATATCGTTTAACGTTATGTAGTATTACGATATAACGTATAACGTTATATACGATAACGATATAACGTATATACTATATCGATATAACGTATAACGTTATATACTATTACGATATAACGTATAACGTTATATACGATAACGGTATAACGTATAACGTTATATACTATTACGATATAACGTATAACGTTATATACGATAACGATATAACGTATAACGTTATATACTATATCGATATAATGTATATCGTTATATACTATATCGATATAACGTATAACGTTATATACTACTACGATATAACGTATAACGTTATATACTATATCGATATAACGTATATCGTTATATACTATATCGATATAACGTATTACGTTATATACTATATCGATATAACGTATAACGTTATATACTATAACGATATAACGTATAACGTTATATGCTATATCGATATAACGTATAACGTTATATACTATATCGATATAACGCATAACGTTATATACTACTACGATAGAACGTATAACGTCATATACGATAACGATATAACGTATAACGTTATATACTATAACGATATAACGTATAACGTTATATACTACTACGATATAACGTATAACGTTATATACTATATCGATATAACGTATAACGTTATATACTATATCGATATAACGTATAACGTTATATACTATATCGATATAACGTATAACGTTATATACTATTACGGCATAACGTATAACGTTATATAATATAACGATATAACGTATAACGTTATATACTACTACGATATAACGTATAACGTTATATACTATGTCGATATAACGTATAACGTTACATACTATATCGATATAACGTATAACGTTATATACTATAACGATATATCATTTAACGTTATGTGGTATTACGATATAACGTATAACGTTATATACGATAACGATATAACGTATAACGTTATATACTATATCGATATAACGTATTACGTTATATACTATATCGATATAACGTATAACGTTATATACTATAACGATATAACGTATAACGTTATATGCTATATCGATATAACGTATAACGTTATATACTATATCGATATAACGTATAACGTTATATACTATATCGATATAACGTATAACGTTATATACTATAACGATATAACGTATAACGTTATATACTACTACGATATAACGTATAACGTTATATACTATATCGATATAACGTATTACGTTATATACTATATCGATATAACGTATAACGTTATATACTATAACGATATATCGTTTAACGTTATGTAGTATTACGATATAACGTATAACGTTATATCCGATAACGATATAACGTATAACGTTATATACTATATCGATATAACGTATAACGTTATGTACGATAACGGTATAACGTATAACGTTATATACTATAACGATATAACGTATAACGTTATATACTATTACGATATAACGTATAACACTATATACGATAACGATATAACGTATAACGTTATATACTATTACGATATAACGTATAACGTTATATAATATAACGATATAACGTATAGCGTTATATACTATATCGATATAACGTATAACGTTATATACGATAACGATATAACGTATAACGTTATATACTATATCGATATAACGTATAACGTTATATACTTTAACGGTATAACGTATAACGTTATATACTATATCGATATAACGTATTACGTTATGTACGATAACGATATAACGTATAACGTTATATACTATTACGATATAACGTATAACGTCATATACTATAACGATATAACGTATAACGTTATATACTATATCGATATAACGTATAACGTTATATACTATAACGATATATCGTTTAACGTTATGTAGTATTACGATATAACGTATAACGTTATATACGATAACGATATAACGTATAACGTTATATACTATATCGATATAACGTATAACGTTATATACTATTACGATATAACGTATAAGGATATATACGATAACGATATAACGTATAACGTTATATACTATTACGATATAACGTATAACGTTATATACTATATCGATATAACGTGTAACGTTATATACTATATCGATATAACGTATAACGTTATATACTATAACGATATAACGTATAACGTTATATACTATATCGATATAACGTATAACGTTATATACTATTACTATATAACGTATAACGTTATATAATATAACGATATAACGTATAACGTTATATACTATTAAGATATAACGTATGACGTTATATACTATATCGATATAACGTATAACGTTATATACTATTACGATATAACGTATAACGTTATATACTATAACGATATAACGTATAACGTTATATACTATATCGATATAACGTATAACGTTATATACTATATCGATATAACGTATAACGTTATATACTATAACGATATATCGTTTAACGTTATGTAGTATTACGATATAACGTATAACGTTATATACGATAACGATATAACGTATAACGTTATATACTATATCGATATAACGTATAACGTTATATACTACTACGATATAACGTATAACGTTATATACTATATCGATATAACGTATAACGTTATGTACGATAACGGTATAACGTATAACGTTATATACTATAACGATATAACGTATAACGTTATATACTGTTACGATATAACGTATAACATTATATACGATAACGATATAACGTATAACGTTATATACTATTACGATATAACGTATAACGTTATATAATATAACGATATAACGTATAGCGTTATATACTATATCGATATAACGTATAACGTTATATACGATAACGATATAACGTATAACGTTATATACTATATCGATATAACGTATAACGTTATATACTTTAACGGTATAACGTATAACGTTATATACTATATCGATATAACGTATTACGTTATGTACGATAACGATATAACGTATAACGTTATATACTATTACGATATAACGTATAACGTTATATACTATAACGATATAACGTATAACGTTATATACTATATCGATATAACGTATAACGTTATATACTATAACGATATATCGTTTAACGTTATGTAGTATTACGATATAACGTATAACGTTATATACGATAACGATATAACGTATAACGTTATATACTATATCGATATAACGTATAACGTTATATGCTATTACGATATAACGTATAACGATATATACGATAACGATATAACGTATAACGTTATATAATATAACGATATAACGTATAACGTTATATACTATTAAGATATAACGTATGACGTTATATACTATATCGATATAACGTATAACGTTATATACTATTACGATATAACGTATAACGTTATATACTATAACGATATAACGTATAACGTTATATACTATATCGATATAACGTATAACGTTATATACTATATCGATATAACGTATAACGTTATATACTATAACGATATATCGTTTAACGTTATGTAGTATTACGATATAACGTATAACGTTATATACGATAACGATATAACGTATAACGTTATATACTATATCGATATAACGTATAACGTTATATACTATTACGATATAACGTATAACGTTATATACGATAACGGTATAACGTATAACGTTATATACTATTACGATATAACGTATAACGTTATATACGATAACGATATAACGTATAACGTTATATACTATATCGATATAACGTATATCGTTATATACTATATCGATATAACGTATAACGTTATATACTACTACGATATAACGTATAACGTTATATACTATATCGATATAACGTATATCGTTATATACTATATCGATATAACGTATTACGTTATATACTATATCGATATAACGTATAACGTTATATACTATAACGATATAACGTATAACGTTATATGCTATATCGATATAACGTATAACGTTATATACTATATCGATATAACGCATAACGTTATATACTACTACGATATAACGTATAACGTTATATACGATAACGATATAACGTATAACGTTATATACGATAACGATATAACGTATAACGTTATATACTATAACGATATAACGTATAACGTTATATACTATAACGATATAACGTATAACGTTATATACTATAACGATATAACGTATAACGTTATATACTATAACGATATAACGTATAACGTTATATACTACTACGATATAATGTATAACGTTATATACTATATCGATATAACGTATAACGTTATATACTATATCGATATAACGTATAACGTTATATACTATATCGATATAACGTATAACGTTATATACTATTACGGCATAACGTATAACGTTATATAATATAACGATATAACGTATAACGTTATATACTACTACGATATAACGTATAACGTTATATACTATATCGATATAACGTATAACGTTACATACTATATCGATATAACGTATAACGTTATATACTATAACGATATATCATTTAATGTTATGTGGTATTACGATATAACGTATAACGTTATATACGATAACGATATAACGTATAACGTTATATACTATATCGATATAACGTATTACGTTATATACTATATCGATATAACGTATAACGTTATATACTATAACGATATAACGTATAACGTTATATGCTATATCGATATAACGTATAACGTTATATACGATAACGATATAACGTATAACGTTATATACTATATCGATATAACGTATAACGTTATATACTTTAACGGTATAACGTATAACGTTATATACTATATCGATATAACGTATTACGTTATGTACGATAACGATATAACGTATAACGTTATATACTATTACGATATAACGTATAACGCTATATACTATAACGATATAACGTATAACGTTATATACTATATCGATATAACGTATAACGTTATATACTATAACGATATATCGTTTAACGTTATGTAGTATTACGATATAACGTATAACGTTATATACGATAACGATATAACGTATAACGTTATATACTATATCGATATAACGTATAACGTTATATGCTATTACGATATAACGTATAACGATATATACGATAACGATATAACGTATAACGTTATATACTATTACGATATAACGTATAACGTTATATACTATATCGACATAACGTGTAACGTTATATACTATATCGATATAACGTATAACGTTATATACTATAACGATATAACGTATAACGTTATATACTATATCGATATAACGTATAACGTTATATACTATTACGATATAACGTATAACGTTATATACTATATCGACATAACGTGTAACGTTATATACTATATCGATATAACGTATAACGTTATATACTATAACGATATAACGTATAACGTTATATACTATATCGATATAACGTATAACGTTATATACTATTACGATATAACGTATAACGTTATATAATATAACGATATAACGTATAACGTTATATACTATTAAGATATAACGTATGACGTTATATACTATATCGATATAACGTATAACGTTATATACTATTACGATATAACGTATAACGTTATATACTATTACGATATAACGTATAACGTTATATACTATAACGATATAACGTATAACGTTATATACTATATCGATATAACGTATAACGTTATATACTATATCGATATAACGTATAACGTTATATACTATAACGATATATCGTTTAACGTTATGTAGTATTACGATATAACGTATAACGTTATATACGATAACGATATAACGTATAACGTTATATACTATATCGATATAACGTATAACGTTATATACTATATCGATCTAATGTATAACGTTATATACTACTACGATATAACGTATTACGTTATATACTATATCGATATAACGTATAACGTTATATACTATATCGATATAACGTATAACGTTATATACTATTACGGCATAACGTATAACGTTATATAATATAACGATATAACGTATAACGTTATATACTACTACGAATAACGTATAACGTTATATACTATATCGATATAACGTATAACGTTATAACTATTACGATATAACGTATAACGTTATATACTATATCGATATAACGTATAACGTTATATACTATATCGATATAACGTATAACGTTATATACTATAACGATATAACGTATAACGTTATATACTATAACGATATAACGTATAACGTTATATACTATATCGATATAACGTATAACGTTATATACTATGACGATATAACGTATAACGTTATATACTATATCGATATAACGTATAACGTTATATACTATATCGATATAACGTATAACGTTATATACTATTACGGCATAACGTATAACGTTATATAATATAACGATATAACGTATAACGTTATATACTATGACGATATAACGTATAACGTTATATACTATATCGATATAACGTATAACGTTATATACTATATCGATATAACGTATAACGTTATATACTATTACGGCATAACGTATAACGTTATATAATATAACGATATAACGTATAACGTTATATACTACTACGATATAACGTATAACGTTATATACTATATCGATATAACGTATAACGTTATATACTATATCGATATAACGTATAACGTTATATACTATATCGATATAACGTATAACGTTATATACTATATCGATATAACGTATAACGTTATATACTATTACGGCATAACGTATAACGTTATACAATATAACGATATAACGTATAACGTTATATACTACTATGATATAACGTATAACGTTATATACTATATCGATATAACGTATAACGTTATATACTATATCGATATAACGTATAACGTTATATACTATAACGATATATCGTTTAACGTTATGTAGTATTACGATATAACGTATAACGTTATATCCGATAACGATATAACGTATAACGTTATATACTATATCGATATAACGTATAACGTTATGTACGATAACGGTATAACGTATAACGTTATATACTATAAGGATATAACGTATAACGTTATATACTATTACGATATAACGTATAACATTATATACGATAACGATATAACGTATAACGTTATATACTATTACGGCATAACGTATAACGTTATATAATATAACGATATAACGTATAACGTTATATACTACTATGATATAACGTATAACGTTATATACTATATCGATATAACGTATAACGTTATATACTATATCGATATAACGTATAACGTTATATACTATAACGATATATCGTTTAACGTTATGTAGTATTACGATATAACGTATAACGTTATATCCGATAACGATATAACGTATAACGTTATATCCGATAACGATATAACGTATAACGTTATATACTATATCGATATAACGTATAACGTTATATACTATTACGATATAACGTATAACATTATATACGATAACGATATAACGTATAACGTTATATACTATTACGATATAACGTATAACGTTATATAATATAACGATATAATGTATAGCGTTATATACTATATCGATATAACGTATAACGTTATATACGATAACGACATAACGTATAACGTTATATACTATATCGATATAACGTGTAACGTTATATACTATATCGATATAACGTATAACGTTATATACTATAACGATATAACGTATAACGTTATATACTATATCGATATAACGTATAACGTTATATACTATTACGATATAACGTATAACGTTATATAATATAACGATATAACGTATAACGTTATATACTATTAAGATATAACGTATGACGTTATATACTATATCGATATAACGTATAACGTTATATACTATTACGATATAACGTATAACGTTATATACTATAACGATATAACGTATAACGTTATATACTATATCGATATAACGTATAACGTTATATACTATATCGATATAACGTATAACGTTATATACTATTACGATATAACGTATAAGGATATATACGGTAACGATATAACGTATAACGTTATATACTATTACGATATAACGTATAACGTTATATACTATATCGATATAACGTGTAACGTTATATACTATATCGATATAACGTATCACGTTATATACGATAACGATATAACGTATAACGTTATAACTATTACGATATAACGTATAACGTTATATACTATATCGATATAACGTATAACGTTATATACTATTACGATATAACGTATAACGTTATATAATATAACGATATAACGTATAGCGGTATATACTATAACGATATATCATTTAACGTTATGTAGTATTACGATATAACGTATAACGTTATATACGATAACGATATAACGTATAACGTTATATACTATATCGATATAACGTATAACGTTATATACGATAACGATATAACGTATAACGTTATATACTATATCGATATAACGTAAAACGTTATATACTATTATGATATAACGTATAACGTTATATACGATAACGATATAACGTATAACGATATATACTACTACGATATAACGTATAACGTTATATACTATATCGATATAACGTATAACGTTATATACTATATCGATATAACGTATAACGTTATATACTATATCGATATAACGTATAACGTTATATACTATAACGATATAACGTATAACGTTATATACTATATCGATATAACGTATAACGTTATATACTATATCGATATAACGTATTACGTTATATACTATATCGATATAACGTATAACGTTATATACTATAACGATATAACGTATAACGTTATATGCTATATCGATATAACGTATAACGTTATATGCTATATCGATATAACGTATAACGTTATATACTACTACGATATAACGTATAACGTTATATACGATAACGATATAACGTATAACGTTATATACGATAACGATATAACGTATAACGTTATATACGATAACGATATAACGTATAACGTTATATACGATAACGATATAACGTATAACGTTATATACTATAACGATATAACGTATAACGTTATATACTACTACGATATAACGTATAACGTTATATACTATATCGATATAACGTATAACGTTATATACTATATCGATATAACGTATAACGTTATATACTATATCGATATAACGTATAACGTTATATACTATTACGGCATAACGTATAACGTTATATAATATAACGATATAACGTATAACGTTATATACTACTACGATATAACGTATAACGTTATATACTATATCGATATAACGTATAACGTTATATACTATATCGATATAACGTATAACGTTATATACTATATCGATATAACGTATAACGTTATATACTATAACGATATATCATTTAACGTTATGTAGTATTACGATATAACGTATAACGTTATATACGATAACGATATAACGTATAACGTTATATACTATATCGATATAACGTATAACGTTATATACTACATCGATATGACGTATAACGTTATATACTATTACGATATAACGTATAACGTTATATACGATAACGATATAACGTATAACGTTATATACTATTGCGATATAACGTATAACGTTATATACGATAACGATATAACGTATAACGTTATATACTATATCGATATAACGTATAACGTTATATACTATATCGATATAACGTATAACGTTATATACTATTACGGCATAACGTATAACGTTATATAATATAACGATATAACGTATAACGTTATATACTACTACGATATAACGTATAACGTTATATACTATATCGATATAACGTATAACGTTATATACTATATCGATATAACGTATAACGTTATATACTATAACGATATATCGTTTAACGTTATGTAGTATTACGATATAACGTATAACGTTATATACGATAACGATATAACGTATAACGTTATATACTATATCGATATAACGTATAACGTTATATACTATATCGATATGACGTATAACGTTATATACTATTACGATATAACGTATAACGTTATATACGATAACGATATAACGTATAACGTTATATACTATTACAATATAACGTATAACGTTATATACGATAACGATATAACGTATAACGTTATATACTATATCGATATAACGTATAACGTTATATACTATATCGATATAACGTATAACGTTATATACTATATCGATATAACGTATAACGTTATATACTATTACGGCATAATGTATAACGTTATATAATATAACGATATAACGTATAACGTTATATACTACTACGATATAACGTATAACGTTATATACTATATCGATATAACGTATAACGTTACATACTATATCGATATAACGTATAACGTTATATACTATAACGATATATCGTTTAACGTTATGTAGTATTACGATATAACGTATAACGTTATATACGATAACGATATAACGTATAACGTTATATACTATATCGATATAACGTATCACGTTATATACTATATCGATATAACGTATAACGTTATATACTATAACGATATAACGTATAACGTTATATGCTATATCGATATAACGTATAACGTTATATACTATATCGATATAACGTATAACGTTATATACTATATCGATATAACGTATAACGTTATATACTATAACGATATAACGTATAACGTTATATACTACTACGATATAACGTATAACGTTATATACTATATCGATATAACGTATAACGTTATATACTATATCGATATAACGTATAAGGTTATATACTATATCGATATATCGTTTAACGTTATGTAGTATTACGATATAACGTATAACGTTATATACTATTACGATATAACGTATAACGTTATATACGATAACGATATAACGTATAACGTTATATACGATAACGATATAACGTATAACGTTATATACTATAACGATATAACGTATAACGTTATATACTACTACGATATAACGTATAACGTTATATACTATATCGATATAACGTATAACGTTATATACTATATCGATATAACGTATAACGTTATATACTATATCGATATAACGTATAACGTTATATACTATTACGGCATAACGTATAACGTTATATAATATAACGATATAACGTATAACGTTATATACTACTACGATATAACGTATAAGGTTATATACTATATCGATATAACGTATAACGTTATATACTATATCGATATAACGTATAACGTTATATACTATAACGATATATCGTTTAACGTTATGTAGTATTACGATATAACGTATAACGTTATATACGATAACGATATAACGTATAACGTTATATACTATATCGATATAACGTATAACGTTATATACTATATCGATATAACGTATAACGTTATATACTATATCGATATAACGTATAACGTTATATACTATAACGATATATCGTTTAACGTTATGTAGTATTACGATATAACGCATAACGTTATATACGATAACGATATAACGTATAACGTTATATACTATATCGATATAACGTATAACGTTATGTACGATAAGGGTATAACGTATAACGTTATATACTATAACGATATAACGTATAACGTTATATACTATTACGATATAACGTATAACGTTATATACTATTACGATATAACGTATAACGTTATATACGATAACGATATAACGTATAACGTTATATACGATAACGATATAACGTATAACGTTATATACGATAACGATATAACGTATAACGTTATATACTATTACGATATAACGTATAACGTTATATAATATAACGATATAACGTATAGCGTTATATACTATATCGATATAACGTATAACGTTATATACTATATCGATATAACGTATAACGTTATATACTATTACGGCATAACGTATAACGTTATATACTATATCGATATAACGTATAACGTTTTATACTATATCGATATAACGAATAACGTTATATACTATATCGATATAACGTATAACGTTATATACTATATCGATATAACGTATAACGTTATATACTATTACGGCATAACGTATAACGTTATATAATATAACGATATAACGTATAACGTTATATACTACTACGATATAACGTATAACGTTATATACTATATCGATATAACGTATAACGTTATATACTATATCGATATAACGTATAACGTTATATACTATATCGATATAACGTATAACGTTATATACTATATCGATATAACGTATAACGTTATATACTATTACGGCATAACGTATAACGTTATACAATATAACGATATAACGTATAACGTTATATACTATAACGATATAACGTATAACGTTATATACTATATCGATATAACGTATAACGTTATATACTATTACGATATAACGTATAACGTTATATAATATAACGATATAACGTATAACGTTATATACTATTAAGATATAACGTATGACGTTATATACTATATCGATATAACGTATAACGTTATATACTATTACGATATAACGTATAACGTTATATACTATTACGATATAACGTATAACGTTATATACTATAACGATATAACGTATAACGTTATATACTATATCGATATAACGTATAACGTTATATACTATATCGATATAACGTATAACGTTATATACTATAACGATATATCGTTTAACGTTATGTAGTATTACGATATAACGTATAACGTTATATACGATAACGATATAACGTATAACGTTATATACTATATCGATATAACGTATAACGTTATATACTATATCGATCTAATGTATAACGTTATATACTACTACGATATAACGTATTACGTTATATACTATATCGATATAACGTATAACGTTATATACTATATCGATATAACGTATAACGTTATATACTATTACGGCATAACGTATAACGTTATATAATATAACGATATAACGTATAACGTTATATACTACTACGAAATAACGTATAACGTTATATACTATATCGATATAACGTATAACGTTATAACTATTACGATATAACGTATAACGTTATATACTATATCGATATAACGTATAACGTTATATACTATATCGATATAACGTATAACGTTATATACTATAACGATATAACGTATAACGTTATATACTATATCGATATAACGTATAACGTTATATACTATGACGATATAACGTATAACGTTATATACTATATCGATATAACGTATAACGTTATATACTATATCGATATAACGTATAACGTTATATACTATTACGGCATAACGTATAACGTTATATACTATAACGATATATCATTTAATGTTATGTGGTATTACGATATAACGTATAACGTTATATACGATAACGATATAACGTATAACGTTATATACTATATCGATATAACGTATTACGTTATATACTATATCGATATAACGTATAACGTTATATACTATAACGATATAACGTATAACGTTATATGCTATATCGATATAACGTATAACGTTATATACGATAACGATATAACGTATAACGTTATATACTATATCGATATAACGTATAACGTTATATACTTTAACGGTATAACGTATAACGTTATATACTATATCGATATAACGTATTACGTTATGTACGATAACGATATAACGTATAACGTTATATACTATTACGATATAACGTATAACGCTATATACTATAACGATATAACGTATAACGTTATATACTATATCGATATAACGTATAACGTTATATACTATAACGATATATCGTTTAACGTTATGTAGTATTACGATATAACGTATAACGTTATATACGATAACGATATAACGTATAACGTTATATACTATATCGATATAACGTATAACGTTATATGCTATTACGATATAACGTATAACGATATATACGATAACGATATAACGTATAACGTTATATACTATTACGATATAACGTATAACGTTATATACTATATCGACATAACGTGTAACGTTATATACTATATCGATATAACGTATAACGTTATATACTATAACGATATAACGTATAACGTTATATACTATATCGATATAACGTATAACGTTATATACTATTACGATATAACGTATAACGTTATATACTATATCGACATAACGTGTAACGTTATATACTATATCGATATAACGTATAACGTTATATACTATAACGATATAACGTATAACGTTATATACTATATCGATATAACGTATAACGTTATATACTATTACGATATAACGTATAACGTTATATAATATAACGATATAACGTATAACGTTATATACTATTAAGATATAACGTATGACGTTATATACTATATCGATATAACGTATAACGTTATATACTATTACGATATAACGTATAACGTTATATACTATTACGATATAACGTATAACGTTATATACTATAACGATATAACGTATAACGTTATATACTATATCGATATAACGTATAACGTTATATACTATATCGATATAACGTATAACGTTATATACTATAACGATATATCGTTTAACGTTATGTAGTATTACGATATAACGTATAACGTTATATACGATAACGATATAACGTATAACGTTATATACTATATCGATATAACGTATAACGTTATATACTATATCGATCTAATGTATAACGTTATATACTACTACGATATAACGTATTACGTTATATACTATATCGATATAACGTATAACGTTATATACTATATCGATATAACGTATAACGTTATATACTATTACGGCATAACGTATAACGTTATATAATATAACGATATAACGTATAACGTTATATACTACTACGAAATAACGTATAACGTTATATACTATATCGATATAACGTATAACGTTATAACTATTACGATATAACGTATAACGTTATATACTATATCGATATAACGTATAACGTTATATACTATATCGATATAACGTATAACGTTATATACTATAACGATATAACGTATAACGTTATATACTATAACGATATAACGTATAACGTTATATACTATATCGATATAACGTATAACGTTATATACTATGACGATATAACGTATAACGTTATATACTATATCGATATAACGTATAACGTTATATACTATATCGATATAACGTATAACGTTATATACTATTACGGCATAACGTATAACGTTATATAATATAACGATATAACGTATAACGTTATATACTATGACGATATAACGTATAACGTTATATACTATATCGATATAACGTATAACGTTATATACTATATCGATATAACGTATAACGTTATATACTATTACGGCATAACGTATAACGTTATATAATATAACGATATAACGTATAACGTTATATACTACTACGATATAACGTATAACGTTATATACTATATCGATATAACGTATAACGTTATATACTATATCGATATAACGTATAACGTTATATACTATATCGATATAACGTATAACGTTATATACTATATCGATATAACGTATAACGTTATATACTATTACGGCATAACGTATAACGTTATACAATATAACGATATAACGTATAACGTTATATACTACTATGATATAACGTATAACGTTATATACTATATCGATATAACGTATAACGTTATATACTATATCGATATAACGTATAACGTTATATACTATAACGATATATCGTTTAACGTTATGTAGTATTACGATATAACGTATAACGTTATATCCGATAACGATATAACGTATAACGTTATATACTATATCGATATAACGTATAACGTTATGTACGATAACGGTATAACGTATAACGTTATATACTATAAGGATATAACGTATAACGTTATATACTATTACGATATAACGTATAACATTATATACGATAACGATATAACGTATAACGTTATATACTATTACGGCATAACGTATAACGTTATATAATATAACGATATAACGTATAACGTTATATACTACTATGATATAACGTATAACGTTATATACTATATCGATATAACGTATAACGTTATATACTATATCGATATAACGTATAACGTTATATACTATAACGATATATCGTTTAACGTTATGTAGTATTACGATATAACGTATAACGTTATATCCGATAACGATATAACGTATAACGTTATATCCGATAACGATATAACGTATAACGTTATATACTATATCGATATAACGTATAACGTTATATACTATTACGATATAACGTATAACATTATATACGATAACGATATAACGTATAACGTTATATACTATTACGATATAACGTATAACGTTATATAATATAACGATATAATGTATAGCGTTATATACTATATCGATATAACGTATAACGTTATATACGATAACGACATAACGTATAACGTTATATACTATATCGATATAACGTGTAACGTTATATACTATATCGATATAACGTATAACGTTATATACTATAACGATATAACGTATAACGTTATATACTATATCGATATAACGTATAACGTTATATACTATTACGATATAACGTATAACGTTATATAATATAACGATATAACGTATAACGTTATATACTATTAAGATATAACGTATGACGTTATATACTATATCGATATAACGTATAACGTTATATACTATTACGATATAACGTATAACGTTATATACTATAACGATATAACGTATAACGTTATATACTATATCGATATAACGTATAACGTTATATACTATATCGATATAACGTATAACGTTATATACTATTACGATATAACGTATAAGGATATATACGGTAACGATATAACGTATAACGTTATATACTATTACGATATAACGTATAACGTTATATACTATATCGATATAACGTGTAACGTTATATACTATATCGATATAACGTATCACGTTATATACGATAACGATATAACGTATAACGTTATAACTATTACGATATAACGTATAACGTTATATACTATATCGATATAACGTATAACGTTATATACTATTACGATATAACGTATAACGTTATATAATATAACGATATAACGTATAGCGGTATATACTATAACGATATATCATTTAACGTTATGTAGTATTACGATATAACGTATAACGTTATATACGATAACGATATAACGTATAACGTTATATACTATATCGATATAACGTATAACGTTATATACGATAACGATATAACGTATAACGTTATATACTATATCGATATAACGTAAAACGTTATATACTATTATGATATAACGTATAACGTTATATACGATAACGATATAACGTATAACGATATATACTACTACGATATAACGTATAACGTTATATACTATATCGATATAACGTATAACGTTATATACTATATCGATATAACGTATAACGTTATATACTATATCGATATAACGTATAACGTTATATACTATAACGATATAACGTATAACGTTATATACTATATCGATATAACGTATAACGTTATATACTATATCGATATAACGTATTACGTTATATACTATATCGATATAACGTATAACGTTATATACTATAACGATATAACGTATAACGTTATATGCTATATCGATATAACGTATAACGTTATATGCTATATCGATATAACGTATAACGTTATATACTACTACGATATAACGTATAACGTTATATACGATAACGATATAACGTATAACGTTATATACGATAACGATATAACGTATAACGTTATATACGATAACGATATAACGTATAACGTTATATACGATAACGATATAACGTATAACGTTATATACTATAACGATATAACGTATAACGTTATATACTACTACGATATAACGTATAACGTTATATACTATATCGATATAACGTATAACGTTATATACTATATCGATATAACGTATAACGTTATATACTATATCGATATAACGTATAACGTTATATACTATTACGGCATAACGTATAACGTTATATAATATAACGATATAACGTATAACGTTATATACTACTACGATATAACGTATAACGTTATATACTATATCGATATAACGTATAACGTTATATACTATATCGATATAACGTATAACGTTATATACTATATCGATATAACGTATAACGTTATATACTATAACGATATATCATTTAACGTTATGTAGTATTACGATATAACGTATAACGTTATATACGATAACGATATAACGTATAACGTTATATACTATATCGATATAACGTATAACGTTATATACTACATCGATATGACGTATAACGTTATATACTATTACGATATAACGTATAACGTTATATACGATAACGATATAACGTATAACGTTATATACTATTGCGATATAACGTATAACGTTATATACGATAACGATATAACGTATAACGTTATATACTATATCGATATAACGTATAACGTTATATACTATATCGATATAACGTATAACGTTATATACTATTACGGCATAACGTATAACGTTATATAATATAACGATATAACGTATAACGTTATATACTACTACGATATAACGTATAACGTTATATACTATATCGATATAACGTATAACGTTATATACTATATCGATATAACGTATAACGTTATATACTATAACGATATATCGTTTAACGTTATGTAGTATTACGATATAACGTATAACGTTATATACGATAACGATATAACGTATAACGTTATATACTATATCGATATAACGTATAACGTTATATACTATATCGATATGACGTATAACGTTATATGCTATATCGATATAACGTATAACGTTATATACTATATCGATATAACGTATAACGTTATATACTATATCGATATAACGTATAACGTTATATACTATAACGATATAACGTATAACGTTATATACTACTACGATATAACGTATAACGTTATATACTATATCGATATAACGTATAACGTTATATACTATATCGATATAACGTATAAGGTTATATACTATATCGATATATCGTTTAACGTTATGTAGTATTACGATATAACGTATAACGTTATATACTATTACGATATAACGTATAACGTTATATACGATAACGATATAACGTATAACGTTATATACGATAACGATATAACGTATAACGTTATATACTATAACGATATAACGTATAACGTTATATACTACTACGATATAACGTATAACGTTATATACTATATCGATATAACGTATAACGTTATATACTATATCGATATAACGTATAACGTTATATACTATATCGATATAACGTATAACGTTATATACTATTACGGCATAACGTATAACGTTATATAATATAACGATATAACGTATAACGTTATATACTACTACGATATAACGTATAAGGTTATATACTATATCGATATAACGTATAACGTTATATACTATATCGATATAACGTATAACGTTATATACTATAACGATATATCGTTTAACGTTATGTAGTATTACGATATAACGTATAACGTTATATACGATAACGATATAACGTATAACGTTATATACTATATCGATATAACGTATAACGTTATATACTATATCGATATAACGTATAACGTTATATACTATATCGATATAACGTATAACGTTATATACTATAACGATATATCGTTTAACGTTATGTAGTATTACGATATAACGCATAACGTTATATACGATAACGATATAACGTATAACGTTATATACTATATCGATATAACGTATAACGTTATGTACGATAAGGGTATAACGTATAACGTTATATACTATAACGATATAACGTATAACGTTATATACTATTACGATATAACGTATAACGTTATATACTATTACGATATAACGTATAACGTTATATACGATAACGATATAACGTATAACGTTATATACGATAACGATATAACGTATAACGTTATATACGATAACGATATAACGTATAACGTTATATACTATTACGATATAACGTATAACGTTATATAATATAACGATATAACGTATAGCGTTATATACTATATCGATATAACGTATAACGTTATATACTATATCGATATAACGTATAACGTTATATACTATATCGATATAACGTATAACGTTATATACTATATCGATATAACGTATAACGTTTTATACTATATCGATATAACGAATAACGTTATATACTATATCGATATAACGTATAACGTTATATACTATATCGATATAACGTATAACGTTATATACTATTACGGTATAACGTATAACGTTATATACTATTACGATATAACGTATAACGTTATATACGATAACGATATAACGTATAACGTTATATACTATATCGATATAACGTATATCGTTATATACTATATCGATATAACGTATAACGTTATATACTACTACGATATAACGTATAACGTTATATACTATATCGATATAACGTATAACGTTATATACTATATCGATATAACGTATTACGTTATATACTATATCGATATAACGTATAACGTTATATACTATAACGATATAACGTATAACGTTATATGCTATATCGATATAACGTATAACGTTATATACTACTACGATATAACGTATAACGTTATATACGATAACGATATAACGTATAACGTTATATACGATAACGATATAACGTATAACGTTATATACGATAACGATATAACGTATAACGTTATATACTATATCGATATAACGTATAACGTTATATACTATATCGATATAACGTATAACGTTATGTAGTATTACGATATAACGTATAACGTTATATACGATAACGATATAACGTATAACGTTATATACTATATCGATATAACGTAAAACGTTATATACTATTACGATATAACGTATAACGTTATATACTATAACGATATAACGTATAACGTTATATGCTATATCGATATAACGTATAACGTTATATGCTATATCGATATAACGTATTACGTTATATACTATATCGATATAACGTATAACGTTATATACTATAACGATATAACGTATAACGTTATATGCTATATCGATATAACGTATAACGTTATATGCTATATCGATATAACGTATAACGTTATATACTACTACGATATAACGTATAACGTTATATACGATAACGATATAACGTATAACGTTATATACGATAACGATATAACGTATAACGTTATATACGATAACGATATAACGTATAACGTTATATACGATAACGATATAACGTATAACGTTATATACTATAACGATATAACGTATAACGTTATATACTACTACGATATAACGTATAACGTTATATACTATATCGATATAACGTATAACGTTATATACTATATCGATATAACGTATAACGTTATATACTATATCGATATAACGTATAACGTTATATACTATTACGGCATAACGTATAACGTTATATAATATAACGATATAACGTATAACGTTATATACTACTACGATATAACGTATAACGTTATATACTATATCGATATAACGTATAACGTTATATACTATATCGATATAACGTATAACGTTATATATTATAACGATATATCATTTAACGTTATGTAGTATTACGATATAACGTATAACGTTATATACGATAACGATATAACGTATAACGTTATATACTATATCGATATAACGTATAACGTTATATACTATATCGATATGACGTATAACGTTATATACTATTACGATATAACGTATAACGTTATATACGATAACGATATAACGTATAACGTTATATACTATTGCGATATAACGTATAACGTTATATACGATAACGATATAACGTATAACGTTATATACTATATCGATATAACGTATAACGTTATATACTATATCGATATAACGTATAACGTTATATACTATTACGGCATAACGTATAACGTTATATAATATAACGATATAACGTATAACGTTATATACTACTACGATATAACGTATAACGTTATATACTATATCGATATAACGTATAACGTTATATACTATATCGATATAACGTATAACGTTATATACTATAACGATATATCGTTTAACGTTATGTAGTATTACGATATAACGTATAACGTTATATACGATAACGATATAACGTATAACGTTATATACTATATCGATATAACGTATAACGTTATATACTATATCGATATGACGTATAACGTTATATACTATTACGATATAACGTATAACGTTATATACGATAACGATATAACGTATAACGTTATATACTATTACAATATAACGTATAACGTTATATACGATAACGATATAACGTATAACGTTATATACTATATCGATATAACGTATAACGTTATATACTATATCGATATAACGTATAACGTTATATACTATTACGGCATAATGTATAACGTTATATAATATAACGATATAACGTATAACGTTATATACTACTACGATATAACGTATAACGTTATATACTATATCGATATAACGTATAACGTTACATACTATATCGATATAACGTATAACGTTATATACTATAACGATATATCGTTTAACGTTATGTAGTATTACGATATAACGTATAACGTTATATACGATAACGATATAACGTATAACGTTATATACTATATCGATATAACGTATCACGTTATATACTATATCGATATAACGTATAACGTTATATACTATAACGATATAACGTATAACGTTATATGCTATATCGATATAACGTATAACGTTATATACTATATCGATATAACGTATAACGTTATATACTATATCGATATAACGTATAACGTTATATACTATAACGATATAACGTATAACGTTATATACTACTACGATATAACGTATAACGTTATATACTATATCGATATAACGTATAACGTTATATACTATATCGATATAACGTATAAGGTTATATACTATATCGATATATCGTTTAACGTTATGTAGTATTACGATATAACGTATAACGTTATATACTATTACGATATAACGTATAACGTTATATACGATAACGATATAACGTATAACGTTATATACGATAACGATATAACGTATAACGTTATATACTATAACGATATAACGTATAACGTTATATACTACTACGATATAACGTATAACGTTATATACTATATCGATATAACGTATAACGTTATATACTATATCGATATAACGTATAACGTTATATACTATATCGATATAACGTATAACGTTATATACTATTACGGCATAACGTATAACGTTATATAATATAACGATATAACGTATAACGTTATATACTACTACGATATAACGTATAAGGTTATATACTATATCGATATAACGTATAACGTTATATACTATATCGATATAACGTATAACGTTATATACTATAACGATATATCGTTTAACGTTATGTAGTATTACGATATAACGTATAACGTTATATACGATAACGATATAACGTATAACGTTATATACTATATCGATATAACGTATAACGTTATATACTATATCGATATAACGTATAACGTTATATACTATAACGATATATCGTTTAACGTTATGTAGTATTACGATATAACGCATAACGTTATATACGATAACGATATAACGTATAACGTTATATACTATATCGATATAACGTATAACGTTATGTACGATAAGGGTATAACGTATAACGTTATATACTATAACGATATAACGTATAACGTTATATACTATTACGATATAACGTATAACGTTATATACTATTACGATATAACGTATAACGTTATATACGATAACGATATAACGTATAACGTTATATACGATAACGATATAACGTATAACGTTATATACTATAACGATATATCGTTTAACGTTATGTAGTATTACGATATAACGTATAACGTTATATACGATAACGATATAACGTATAACGTTATATACTATATCGATATAACGTATAACGTTATATACTATTACGATATAACGTATAACGTTATATACGATAACGATATAACGTATAACGTTATATACTATTACGATATAACGTATAACGTTATATACGATAACGATATAACGTATAACGTTATATACTATATCGATATAACGTATAACGTTATATACTATATCGATATAACGTATAACGTTATATACTACTACGATATAACGTATAACGTTATATACTATATCGATATAACGTATAACGTTATATAGTATATCGATATAACGTATTACGTTATATACTATATCGATATAACGTATAACGTTATATACTATATCGATATATCGTATAACGTTATATACTATAACGATATATCGTTTAACGTTATGTAGTATTACGATATAACGTATAACGTTATATACGATAACGATATAACGTATAACGTTATATACTATATCGATATAACGTATAACGTTATATACTATATCGATATAACGTATAACGTTATATACTATAACGATATATCGTTTAACGTTATGTAGTATTACGATATAACGTATAACGTTATATACGATAACGATATAACGTATAACGTTATATACGATAACGATATAACGTATAACGTTATATACTATATCGATATAACGTATAACGTTATGTACGATAAGGGTATAACGTATAACGTTATATACTATAACGATATAACGTATAACGTTATATACTATTACGATATAACGTATAACGTTATATACTATTACGATATAACGTATAACGTTATATACGATAACGATATAACGTATAACGTTATATACGATAACGATATAACGTATAACGTTATATACTATTACGATATAACGTATAACGTTATATACGATAACGATATAACGTATAACGTTATATACTATATCGATATAACGTATAACGTTATATACTATATCGATATAACGTATAACGTTATATACTACTACGATATAACGTATAACGTTATATACTATATCGATATAACGTATAACGTTATATAGTATATCGATATAACGTATTACGTTATATACTATATCGATATAACGTATAACGTTATATACTATATCGATATATCGTATAACGTTATATACTATAACGATATATCGTTTAACGTTATGTAGTATTACGATATAACGTATAACGTTATATACGATAACGATATAACGTATAACGTTATATACTATATCGATATAACGTATAACGTTATATACTATATCGATATAACGTATAACGTTATATACTATAACGATATATCGTTTAACGTTATGTAGTATTACGATATAACGTATAACGTTATATACGATAACGATATAACGTATAACGTTATATACTATATCGATATAACGTATAACGTTATGTACGATAAGGGTATAACGTATAACGTTATATACTATAACGATATAACGTATAACGTTATATACTATTACGATATAACGTATAACGTTATATACTATTACGATATAACGTATAACGTTATATACGATAACGATATAACGTATAACGTTATATACGATAACGATATAACGTATAACGTTATATACTATTACGATATAACGTATAACGTTATATACGATAACGATATAACGTATAACGTTATATACTATATCGATATAACGTATAACGTTATATACTATATCGATATAACGTATAACGTTATATACTACTACGATATAACGTATAACGTTATATACTATATCGATATAACGTATAACGTTATATAGTATATCGATATAACGTATTACGTTATATACTATATCGATATAACGTATAACGTTATATACTATATCGATATATCGTATAACGTTATATACTATAACGATATATCGTTTAACGTTATGTAGTATTACGATATAACGTATAACGTTATATACGATAACGATATAACGTAT
Source organism: Bombus affinis (assembly GCF_024516045.1). Taxonomy (NCBI): domain Eukaryota; kingdom Metazoa; phylum Arthropoda; class Insecta; order Hymenoptera; family Apidae; genus Bombus; species Bombus affinis. The sequence goes on along the minus strand of NW_026108852.1, from coordinate 170,757 downwards.
AACGTTATATACTATATCGATATAACGTATAACGTTATATACTATATCGATATAACGTATAACGTTATATACTATAACGATATATCGTTTAACGTTATGTAGTATTACGATATAACGTATAACGTTATATACGATAACGATATAACGTATAACGTTATATACGATAACGATATAACGTATAACGTTATATACTATATCGATATAACGTATAACGTTATGTACGATAAGGGTATAACGTATAACGTTATATACTATAACGATATAACGTATAACGTTATATACTATATCGATATAACGTATAACGTTATATACTATTACGATATAACGTATAACGTTATATACGATAACGATATAACGTATAACGTTATATACTATTACGATATAACGTATAACGTTATATACGATAACGATATAACGTATAACGTTATATACTATATCGATATAACGTATAACGTTATATACTATATCGATATAACGTATAACGTTATATACTACTACGATATAACGTATAACGTTATATACTATATCGATATAACGTATAACGTTATATAGTATATCGATATAACGTATTACGTTATATACTATATCGATATAACGTATAACGTTATATACTATATCGATATATCGTATAACGTTATATACTATAACGATATATCGTTTAACGTTATGTAGTATTACGATATAACGTATAACGTTATATACGATAACGATATAACGTATAACGTTATATACTATATCGATATAACGTATAACGTTATATACTATATCGATATAACGTATAACGTTATATACTATAACGATATATCGTTTAACGTTATGTAGTATTACGATATAACGTATAACGTTATATACGATAACGATATAACGTATAACGTTATATACGATAACGATATAACGTATAACGTTATATACTATAACGATATAACGTATAACGTTATGTACGATAAGGGTATAACGTATAACGTTATATACTATAACGATATAACGTATAACGTTATATACTATTACGATATAACGTATAACGTTATATACTATTACGATATAACGTATAACGTTATATACGATAACGATATAACGTATAACGTTATATACGATAACGATATAACGTATAACGTTATATACGATAACGATATAACGTATAACGTTATATACTATTACGATATAACGTATAACGTTATATAATATAACGATATAACGTATAGCGTTATATACTATATCGATATAACGTATAACGTTATATACGATAACGATATAACGTATAACGTTATATACTATATCGATATAACGTATAACGTTATATACTATATCGATATAACGTATAACGTTATATACTACTACGATATAACGTATAACGTTTTATACTATATCGATATAACGTATAACGTTATATACTATATCGATATAACGTATAACGTTATATACTATATCGATATAACGTATAACGTTATATACTATTACGGCATAACGTATAACGTTATATACTATTACGATATAACGTATAACGTTATATACGATAACGATATAACGTATAACGTTATATACTACTACGATATAACGTATAACGTTATATACTATATCGATATAACGTATAACGTTATATACTATATCGATATAACGTATAACGTTATATACTATAACGATATAACGTATAACGTTATATACTATATCGATATAACGTATAACGTTATATACTATTACGATATAACGTATAACGTTATATACGATAACGATATAACGTATAACGTTATATACTATTACGATATAACGTATAACGTTATATACGATAACGATGTAACGTATAACGTTATATGCTATATCGATATAACGTATAACGTTATATCCTATATCGATATAACGTATAACGTTATATACGATAACGATATAACGTATAACGTTATATACTATTACAATATAACGTATAACGTTATATACGATAACGATATAACGTATAACGTTATATACTATATCGATATAACGTATAACGTTATATACTATATCGATATAACGTATAACGTTATATACTATTACGGCATAACGTATAACGTTATATAATATAACGATATATCGTTTAACGTTATGTAGTATTACGATATAACGTATAACGTTATATACGATAACGATATAACGTATAACGTTATATACTATATCGATATAACGTATTACGTTATATACTATATCGATATAACGTATAACGTTATATACTATAACGATATAACGTATAACGTTATATGCTATATCGATATAACGTATAACGTTATATCCTATATCGATATAACGTATAACGTTATATACTATATCGATATAACGTATAACGTTATATACTATAACGATATAACGTATAACGTTATATACTACTACGATATAACGTATAACGTTATATACTATATCGATATAACGTATAACGTTATATACTATATCGATATAACGTATAACGTTATATACTATATCGATATAACGTATAACGTTATATACTATATCGATATAACGTATAACGTTATATACTATATCGATATAACGTATAACGTTATATACTATAACGATATATCGTTTAACGTTATGTAGTATTACGATATAACGTATAACGTTATATACGATAACGATATAACGTATAACGTTATATACTATAACGATATATCGTTTAACGTTATGTAGTATTACGATATAACGTATAACGTTATATACGATAACGATATAACGTATAACGTTATATACTATATCGATATAACGTATAACGTTATATACTATTACGATATAACGTATAACGTTATATACGATAACGATATAACGTATAACGTTATATACTATTACGATATAACGTATAACGTTATATACGATAACGATATAACGTATAACGTTATATACGATAACGATATAACGTATAACGTTATATACTATATCGATATAACGTATAACGTTATATACTATATCGATATAACGTATTACGTTATATACTATATCGATATAACGTATAACGTTATATACTATAACGATATAACGTATAACGTTATATGCTATATCGATATAACGTATTACTTTATATACTACTACGATATAACGTATAACGTTATATACGATAACGATATAACGTATAACGTTATATACGATAACGATATAACGTATAACGTTATATACTATAACGATATAACGTATAACGTTATATACTACTACGATATAACGTATAACGTTATATACTATATCGATATAACGTATAACGTTATATACTATATCGATATAACGTATAACGTTATATACTATATCGATATGACGTATAACGTTATATACTATTACGATATAACGTATAACGTTATATACGATAACGATATAACGTATAACGTTATATACTATTACAGTATAACGTATAACGTTATATACGATAACGATATAACGTATAACGTTATATACTATATCGATATAACGTATAACGTTATATACTATATCGATATAACGTATAACGTTATATACTATATCGATATAACGTATAACGTTATATACTATTACGGCATAACGTATAACGTTATATAATATAACGATATAACGTATAACGTTATATACTACTACGATATAACGTATAACGTTATATACTATATCGATATAACGTATAACGTTACATACTATATCGATATAACGTATAACGTTATATACTATAACGATATATCGTTTAACGTTATGTAGTATTACGATATAACGTATAACGTTATATACGATAACGATATAACGTATAACGTTATATACTATATCGATATAACGTATTACGTTATATACTATATCGATATAACGTATAACGTTATATACTATAACGATATAACGTATAACGTTATATGCTATATCGATATAACGTATAACGTTATATACTATATCGATATAACGTATAACGTTATATACTATATCGATATAACGTATAACGTTATATACTATAACGATATAACGTATAACGTTATATACTACTACGATATAACGTATAACGTTATATACTATATCGATATAACGTATAACGTTATATACTATATCGATATAACGTATAACGTTATATACTACTACGATATAACGTATAACGTTATATACTATATCGATATAACGTATAACGTTATATACTATATCGATATAACGTATAACGTTATATACTATATCGATATAACGTATAACGTTATATACTATTACGGCATAACGTATAACGTTATATACTATTACGATATAACGTATAACGTTATATACGATAACGATATAACGTATAACGTTATATACTATATCGATATAACGTATATCGTTATATACTATATCGATATAACGTATAACGTTATATACTACTACGATATAACGTATAACGTTATATACTATATCGATATAACGTACAACGTTATATACTATATCGATATAACGTATTACGTTATATACTACTACGATATAACGTATAACGTTATATACTATATCGATATAACGTATAACGTTATATACTACTACGATATAACGTATAAGGTTATATACTATATCGATATAACGTATAACGTTATATACTATATCGATATAACGTACAACGTTATATACTATATCGATATAACGTATAACGTTATATACTATATCGATATAACGTATAACGTTATATACTATATCGATATAACGTATAACGTTATATACTATAACGATATATCGTTTAACGTTATGTAGTATTACGATATAACGTATAACGTTATATACGATAACGATATAACGTATAACGTTATATACGATAACGATATAACGTATAACGTTATATACTATATCGATATAACGTATAACGTTATATACTATTAAGATATAACGTATGACGTTATATACTATATCGATATAACGTATAACGTTATATACTATTACGATATAACGTATAAGGATATATACGATAACGATATAACGTATAACGTTATATACTATTACGATATAACGTATAACGTTATATACTATATCGATATAACGTGTAACGTTATATACTATATCGATATAACGTATAACGTTATATACGATAACGATATAACGTATAACGTTATAACTTTTACGATATAACGTATAACGTTATATACTATATCGTTATAACGTATAACGTTATATACTATTACGATATAACGTATAACGTTATATAATATAACGATATAACGTATAGCGGTATATACTATTACGATATAACGTATAACGTTATATACTATAACGATATAACGTATAACGTTATATACTATAACGATATAACGTATAACGTTATATACTATATCGATATAACGTATAACGTTATATACTATATCGATATAACGTATAACGTTATATACTATAACGATATATCGTTTAACGTTATGTAGTATTACGATATAACGTATAACGTTATATACGATAACGATATAACGTATAACGTTATATACTATATCGATATAACGTAAAACGTTATATACTATTACGATATAACGTATAACGTTATATACGATAACGATATAACGTATAACGATATATACTACTACGATATAACGTATAACGTTATATACTATATCGATATAACGTATAACGTTATATACTATATCGATATAACGTATAACGTTATATACTATATCGATATAACGTATAACGTTATATACTATAACGATATAACGTATAACGTTATATACTATATCGATATAACGTATAACGTTATATACTATATCGATATAACGTATTACGTTATATACTATATCGATATAACGTATAACGTTATATACTATAACGATATAACGTATAACGTTATATGCTATATCGATATAACGTATTACTTTATATACTACTACGATATAACGTATAACGTTATATACGATAACGATATAACGTATAACGTTATATACGATAACGATATAACGTATAACGTTATATACTATAACGATATAACGTATAACGTTATATACTACTACGATATAACGTATAACGTTATATACTATATCGATATAACGTATAACGTTATATACTATATCGATATAACGTATAACGTTATATACTATATCGATATGACGTATAACGTTATATACTATTACGATATAACGTATAACGTTATATACGATAACGATATAACGTATAACGTTATATACTATTACAGTATAACGTATAACGTTATATACGATAACGATATAACGTATAACGTTATATACTATATCGATATAACGTATAACGTTATATACTATATCGATATAACGTATAACGTTATATACTATATCGATATAACGTATAACGTTATATACTATTACGGCATAACGTATAACGTTATATAATATAACGATATAACGTATAACGTTATATACTACTACGATATAACGTATAACGTTATATACTATATCGATATAACGTATAACGTTACATACTATATCGATATAACGTATAACGTTATATACTATAACGATATATCGTTTAACGTTATGTAGTATTACGATATAACGTATAACGTTATATACGATAACGATATAACGTATAACGTTATATACTATATCGATATAACGTATTACGTTATATACTATATCGATATAACGTATAACGTTATATACTATAACGATATAACGTATAACGTTATATGCTATATCGATATAACGTATAACGTTATATACTATATCGATATAACGTATAACGTTATATACTATATCGATATAACGTATAACGTTATATACTATAACGATATAACGTATAACGTTATATACTACTACGATATAACGTATAACGTTATATACTATATCGATATAACGTATAACGTTATATACTATATCGATATAACGTATAACGTTATATACTACTACGATATAACGTATAACGTTATATACTATATCGATATAACGTATAACGTTATATACTATATCGATATAACGTATAACGTTATATACTATATCGATATAACGTATAACGTTATATACTATTACGGCATAACGTATAACGTTATATACTATTACGATATAACGTATAACGTTATATACGATAACGATATAACGTATAACGTTATATACTATATCGATATAACGTATATCGTTATATACTATATCGATATAACGTATAACGTTATATACTACTACGATATAACGTATAACGTTATATACTATATCGATATAACGTACAACGTTATATACTATATCGATATAACGTATTACGTTATATACTATATCGATATAACGTATAACGTTATATACTATAACGATATAACGTATAACGTTATATACTATTACGATATAACGTATAACGTTATATAATATAACGATATAACGTATAGCGTTATATACTATATCGATATAACGTATAACGTTATATACGATAACGATATAACGTATAACGTTATATACTATAACGATATAACGTATAACGTTATATACTACTACGATATAACGTATAACGTTATATACTATAACGATATAACGTATAACGTTATATACTACTACGATATAACGTATAACGTTATATACTATATCGATATAACGTATAACGTTATATACTACTACGATATAACGTATAAGGTTATATACTATATCGATATAACGTATAACGTTATATACTATATCGATATAACGTACAACGTTATATACTATATCGATATAACGTATAACGTTATATACTATATCGATATAACGTATAACGTTATATACTATATCGATATAACGTATAACGTTATATACTATAACGATATATCGTTTAACGTTATGTAGTATTACGATATAACGTATAACGTTATATACGATAACGATATAACGTATAACGTTATATACGATAACGATATAACGTATAACGTTATATACTATATCGATATAACGTATAACGTTATATACTATTAAGATATAACGTATGACGTTATATACTATATCGATATAACGTATAACGTTATATACTATTACGATATAACGTATAAGGATATATACGATAACGATATAACGTATAACGTTATATACTATTACGATATAACGTATAACGTTATATACTATATCGATATAACGTGTAACGTTATATACTATATCGATATAACGTATAACGTTATATACGATAACGATATAACGTATAACGTTATAACTTTTACGATATAACGTATAACGTTATATACTATATCGTTATAACGTATAACGTTATATACTATTACGATATAACGTATAACGTTATATAATATAACGATATAACGTATAGCGGTATATACTATTACGATATAACGTATAACGTTATATACTATAACGATATAACGTATAACGTTATATACTATAACGATATAACGTATAACGTTATATACTATATCGATATAACGTATAACGTTATATACTATATCGATATAACGTATAACGTTATATACTATAACGATATATCGTTTAACGTTATGTAGTATTACGATATAACGTATAACGTTATATACGATAACGATATAACGTATAACGTTATATACTATATCGATATAACGTAAAACGTTATATACTATTACGATATAACGTATAACGTTATATACGATAACGATATAACGTATAACGATATATACTACTACGATATAACGTATAACGTTATATACTATATCGATATAACGTATAACGTTATATACTATATCGATATAACGTATAACGTTATATACTATATCGATATAACGTATAACGTTATATACTATAACGATATAACGTATAACGTTATATACTATATCGATATAACGTATAACGTTATATACTATATCGATATAACGTATTACGTTATATACTATATCGATATAACGTATAACGTTATATACTATAACGATATAACGTATAACGTTATATGCTATATCGATATAACGTATTACTTTATATACTACTACGATATAACGTATAACGTTATATACGATAACGATATAACGTATAACGTTATATACGATAACGATATAACGTATAACGTTATATACTATAACGATATAACGTATAACGTTATATACTACTACGATATAACGTATAACGTTATATACTATATCGATATAACGTATAACGTTATATACTATATCGATATAACGTATAACGTTATATACTATATCGATATGACGTATAACGTTATATACTATTACGATATAACGTATAACGTTATATACGATAACGATATAACGTATAACGTTATATACTATTACAGTATAACGTATAACGTTATATACGATAACGATATAACGTATAACGTTATATACTATATCGATATAACGTATAACGTTATATACTATATCGATATAACGTATAACGTTATATACTATATCGATATAACGTATAACGTTATATACTATTACGGCATAACGTATAACGTTATATAATATAACGATATAACGTATAACGTTATATACTACTACGATATAACGTATAACGTTATATACTATATCGATATAACGTATAACGTTACATACTATATCGATATAACGTATAACGTTATATACTATAACGATATATCGTTTAACGTTATGTAGTATTACGATATAACGTATAACGTTATATACGATAACGATATAACGTATAACGTTATATACTATATCGATATAACGTATTACGTTATATACTATATCGATATAACGTATAACGTTATATACTATAACGATATAACGTATAACGTTATATGCTATATCGATATAACGTATAACGTTATATACTATATCGATATAACGTATAACGTTATATACTATATCGATATAACGTATAACGTTATATACTATAACGATATAACGTATAACGTTATATACTACTACGATATAACGTATAACGTTATATACTATATCGATATAACGTATAACGTTATATACTATATCGATATAACGTATAACGTTATATACTACTACGATATAACGTATAACGTTATATACTATATCGATATAACGTATAACGTTATATACTATATCGATATAACGTATAACGTTATATACTATATCGATATAACGTATAACGTTATATACTATTACGGCATAACGTATAACGTTATATACTATTACGATATAACGTATAACGTTATATACGATAACGATATAACGTATAACGTTATATACTATATCGATATAACGTATATCGTTATATACTATATCGATATAACGTATAACGTTATATACTACTACGATATAACGTATAACGTTATATACTATATCGATATAACGTACAACGTTATATACTATATCGATATAACGTATTACGTTATATACTATATCGATATAACGTATAACGTTATATACTATAACGATATAACGTATAACGTTATATACTATTACGATATAACGTATAACGTTATATAATATAACGATATAACGTATAGCGTTATATACTATATCGATATAACGTATAACGTTATATACGATAACGATATAACGTATAACGTTATATACTATAACGATATAACGTATAACGTTATATACTACTACGATATAACGTATAACGTTATATACTATAACGATATAACGTATAACGTTATATACTACTACGATATAACGTATAACGTTATATACTATATCGATATAACGTATAACGTTATATACTACTACGATATAACGTATAAGGTTATATACTATATCGATATAACGTATAACGTTATATACTATATCGATATAACGTACAACGTTATATACTATATCGATATAACGTATAACGTTATATACTATATCGATATAACGTATAACGTTATATACTATATCGATATAACGTATAACGTTATATACTATAACGATATATCGTTTAACGTTATGTAGTATTACGATATAACGTATAACGTTATATACGATAACGATATAACGTATAACGTTATATACGATAACGATATAACGTATAACGTTATATACTATATCGATATAACGTATAACGTTATATACTATTAAGATATAACGTATGACGTTATATACTATATCGATATAACGTATAACGTTATATACTATTACGATATAACGTATAAGGATATATACGATAACGATATAACGTATAACGTTATATACTATTACGATATAACGTATAACGTTATATACTATATCGATATAACGTGTAACGTTATATACTATATCGATATAACGTATAACGTTATATACGATAACGATATAACGTATAACGTTATAACTTTTACGATATAACGTATAACGTTATATACTATATCGTTATAACGTATAACGTTATATACTATTACGATATAACGTATAACGTTATATAATATAACGATATAACGTATAGCGGTATATACTATTACGATATAACGTATAACGTTATATACTATAACGATATAACGTATAACGTTATATACTATAACGATATAACGTATAACGTTATATACTATATCGATATAACGTATAACGTTATATACTATATCGATATAACGTATAACGTTATATACTATAACGATATATCGTTTAACGTTATGTAGTATTACGATATAACGTATAACGTTATATACGATAACGATATAACGTATAACGTTATATACTATATCGATATAACGTAAAACGTTATATACTATTACGATATAACGTATAACGTTATATACGATAACGATATAACGTATAACGATATATACTACTACGATATAACGTATAACGTTATATACTATATCGATATAACGTATAACGTTATATACTATATCGATATAACGTATAACGTTATATACTATATCGATATAACGTATAACGTTATATACTATAACGATATAACGTATAACGTTATATACTATATCGATATAACGTATAACGTTATATACTATATCGATATAACGTATTACGTTATATACTATATCGATATAACGTATAACGTTATATACTATAACGATATAACGTATAACGTTATATGCTATATCGATATAACGTATAACGTTATATGCTATATCGATATAACGTATAACGTTATATACTACTACGATATAACGTATAACGTTATATACGATAACGATATAACGTATAACGTTATATACGATAACGATATAACGTATAACGTTATATACGATAACGATATAACCTATAACGTTATATACGATAACGATATAACGTATAACGTTATATACTATAACGATATAACGTATAACGTTATATACTACTACGATATAACGTATAACGTTATATACTATATCGATATAACGTATAACGTTATATACTATATCGATATAACGTATAACGTTATATACTATATCGATATAACGTATAACGTTATATACTATTACGGCATAACGTATAACGTTATATAATATAACGATATAACGTATAACGTTTTATACTACTACGATATAACGTATAACGTTATATACTATATCGATATAACGTATAACGTTATATACTATATCGATATAACGTATAACGTTATATACTATAACGATATATCGTTTAACGTTATGTAGTATTACGATATAACGTATAACGTTATATACGATAACGATATAACGTATAACGTTATATACTATATCGATATAACGTATAACGTTATATACTATATCGATATGACGTATAACGTTATATACTATTACGATATAACGTATAACGTTATATACGATAACGATATAACGTATAACGTTATATACTATTGCGATATAACGTATAACGTTATATACGATAACGATATAACGTATAACGTTATATACTATATCGATATAACGTATAACGTTATATACTATATCGATATAACGTATAACGTTATATACTATTACGGCATAACGTATAACGTTATATAATATAACGATATAACGTATAACGTTATATACTACTACGATATAACGTATAACGTTATATACTATTACGATATAACGTGTAACGTTATATACTATTACGATATAACGTATAACGTTATGTACGATAACGATATAACGTATAACGTTATATACGATAACGATATAACGTATAACGTTATATACGATAACGATATAACGTATAACGTTATATACTATTACGATATAACGTATAACGTTATATAATATAACGATATAACGTATAGCGTTATATACTATATCGATATAACGTATAACGTTATACACGATAACGATATAACGTATAACGTTATATACTATATCGATATAACGTATAACGTTATATACTATTACGATATAACGTATAACGTTATATACTATATCGATATAACGTATAACGTTATATACTACTACGATATAACGTATAACGTTATATACTATATCGATATAACGTATAACGTTATATACTATATCGATATAACGTATAACGTTATATACTATAACGATATATCGTTTAACGTTATGTAGTATTACGATATAACGTATAACGTTATATACGATAACGATATAACGTATAACGTTATATACTATAACGATATATCGTTTAACGTTATGTAGTATTACGATATAACGTATAACGTTATATACGATAACGATATAACGTATAACGTTATATACTATATCGATATAACGTATAACGTTATATACTATTACGATATAACGTATAACGTTATATACGATAACGATATAACGTATAACGTTATATACTATTACGATATAACGTATAACGTTATATACGATAACGATATAACGTATAACGTTATATACTATATCGATATAACGTATAACGTTATATACTATATCGATATAACGTATAACGTTATATACTACTACGATATAACGTATAACGTTATATACTATATCGATATAACGTATAACGTTATATAATATATCGATATAACGTATTACGTTATATACTATATCGATATAACGTATAACGTTATATACTATAACGATATAGCGTATAACGTTATATGCTATATCGATATAACGTATAACGTTATATACTATAACGATATAACGTATAACGTTATATACTATATCGATATAACGTATAACGTTATATACTATATCGATATGACGTATAACGTTATATACTATTACGATATAACGTATAACGTTATATACGATAACGATATTACGTATAACGTTATATATTATTACAATATAACGTATAACGTTATATACGATAACGATATAACGTATAACGTTATATACTATATCGATATAACGTATAACGTTATATACTATATCGATATAACGTATAACGTTATATACTATATCGATATAACGTATAACGTTATATACTATATCGATATAACGTATAACGTTATATACTATTACGGCATAACGTATAACGTTATATAATATAACGATATAACGTATAACGTTATATACTACTACGATATAACGTATAACGTTATATACTATATCGATATAACGTATAACGTTACATACTATATCGATATAACGTATAACGTTATATACTATAACGATATATCGTTTAACGTTATGTAGTATTACGATATAACGTATAACGTTATATACGATAACGATATAACGTATAACGTTATATACTATATCGATATAACGTATTACGTTATATACTATATCGATATAACGTATAACGTTATATACTATAACGATATAACGTATAACGTTATATGCTATATCGATATAACGTATAACGTTATATCCTATATCGATATAACGTATAACGTTATATACTATATCGATATAACGTATAACGTTATATACTATAACGATATAACGTATAACGTTATATACTACTACGATATAACGTATAACGTTATATACTATATCGATATAACGTATAACGTTATATACTATATCGATATAACGTATAACGTTATATACTATAACGATATAGCGTATAACGTTATATGCTATATCGATATAACGTATAACGTTATATACTATAACGATATAACGTATAACGTTATATACTATATCGATATAACGTATAACGTTATATACTATATCGATATAACGTATAACGTTATATACTATTACGGCATAACGTATAACGTTATATACTATTACGATATAACGTATAACGTTATATACTATAACGATATAACGTATAACGTTATATACTACTACGATATAACGTATAACGTTATATACTATATCGATATAACGTATAACGTTATATACTATATCGATATAACGTATAACGTTATATACTATATCGATATAACGTATAACGTTATATACGATAACGATATAACGTATAACGTTATATACGATAACGATATAACGTATAACGTTATATACTATAACGATATAACGTATAACGTTATATACTACTACGATATAACGTATAACGTTATATACTATATCGATATAACGTATAACGTTATATACTATATCGATATAACGTATAACGTTATATAATATATCGATATAACGTATTACGTTATATACTATATCGATATAACGTATAACGTTATATACTATAACGATATAACGTATAACGTTATATACTATATCGATATAACGTATAACGTTATATACTATATCGATATGACGTATAACGTTATATGCTATATCGATATAACGTATAACGTTATATACTATAACGATATAACGTATAACGTTATATACTATATCGATATAACGTATAACGTTATATACTATATCGATATGACGTATAACGTTATATACTATTACGATATAACGTATAACGTTATATACGATAACGATATTACGTATAACGTTATATACTATTACAATATAACGTATAACGTTATATACGATAACGATATAACGTATAACGTTATATACTATATCGATATAACGTATAACGTTATATACTATATCGATATAACGTATAACGTTATATACTATATCGATATAACGTATAACGTTATATACTATATCGATATAACGTATAACGTTATATACTATTACGGCATAACGTATAACGTTATATACTATAACGATATATCGTTTAACGTTATGTAGTATTACGATATAACGTATAACGTTATATACGATAACGATATAACGTATAACGTTATATACTATATCGATATAACGTATTACGTTATATACTATATCGATATAACGTATAACGTTATATACTATAACGATATAACGTATAACGTTATATGCTATATCGATATAACGTATAACGTTATATACTATATCGATATAACGTATAACGTTATATACTATTACGGCATAACGTATAACGTTATATAATATAACGATATAACGTATAACGTTATATACTACTACGATATAACGCATAAGGTTATATACTATATCGATATAACGTATAACGTTATATACTATATCGATATAACGTATAACGTTATATACTATATCGATATAACGTATAACGTTATATACTATAACGATATATCGTTTAACGTTATGTAGTATTACGATATAACGTATAACGTTATATACGATAACGATATAACGTATAACGTTATATACTATATCGATATAACGTATAACGTTATGTACGATAAGGGTATAACGTATAACGTTATATACTATAACGATATAACGTATAACGTTATATGCTATATCGATATAACGTATAACGTTATATACTACTACGATATAACGTATAACGTTATATACGATAACGATATAACGTATAACGTTATATACTATATCGATATAACGTATATCGTTATATACTATATCGATATAACGTATAACGTTATATACTACTACGATATAACGTATAACGTTATATACTATATCGATATAACGTACAACGTTATATACTATATCGATATAACGTATTACGTTATATACTATATCGATATAACGTATAACGTTATATACTATAACGATATAACGTATAACGTTATATACTATTACGATATAACGTATAACGTTATATAATATAACGATATAACGTATAGCGTTATATACTATATCGATATAACGTATAACGTTATATACGATAACGATATAACGTATAACGTTATATACTATAACGATATAACGTATAACGTTATATACTACTACGATATAACGTATAACGTTATATACTATAACGATATAACGTATAACGTTATATACTACTACGATATAACGTATAACGTTATATACTATATCGATATAACGTATAACGTTATATACTACTACGATATAACGTATAAGGTTATATACTATATCGATATAACGTATAACGTTATATACTATATCGATATAACGTACAACGTTATATACTATATCGATATAACGTATAACGTTATATACTATATCGATATAACGTATAACGTTATATACTATATCGATATAACGTATAACGTTATATACTATAACGATATATCGTTTAACGTTATGTAGTATTACGATATAACGTATAACGTTATATACGATAACGATATAACGTATAACGTTATATACGATAACGATATAACGTATAACGTTATATACTATATCGATATAACGTATAACGTTATATACTATTAAGATATAACGTATGACGTTATATACTATATCGATATAACGTATAACGTTATATACTATTACGATATAACGTATAAGGATATATACGATAACGATATAACGTATAACGTTATATACTATTACGATATAACGTATAACGTTATATACTATATCGATATAACGTGTAACGTTATATACTATATCGATATAACGTATAACGTTATATACGATAACGATATAACGTATAACGTTATAACTTTTACGATATAACGTATAACGTTATATACTATATCGTTATAACGTATAACGTTATATACTATTACGATATAACGTATAACGTTATATAATATAACGATATAACGTATAGCGGTATATACTATTACGATATAACGTATAACGTTATATACTATAACGATATAACGTATAACGTTATATACTATAACGATATAACGTATAACGTTATATACTATATCGATATAACGTATAACGTTATATACTATATCGATATAACGTATAACGTTATATACTATAACGATATATCGTTTAACGTTATGTAGTATTACGATATAACGTATAACGTTATATACGATAACGATATAACGTATAACGTTATATACTATATCGATATAACGTAAAACGTTATATACTATTACGATATAACGTATAACGTTATATACGATAACGATATAACGTATAACGATATATACTACTACGATATAACGTATAACGTTATATACTATATCGATATAACGTATAACGTTATATACTATATCGATATAACGTATAACGTTATATACTATATCGATATAACGTATAACGTTATATACTATAACGATATAACGTATAACGTTATATACTATATCGATATAACGTATAACGTTATATACTATATCGATATAACGTATTACGTTATATACTATATCGATATAACGTATAACGTTATATACTATAACGATATAACGTATAACGTTATATGCTATATCGATATAACGTATAACGTTATATGCTATATCGATATAACGTATAACGTTATATACTACTACGATATAACGTATAACGTTATATACGATAACGATATAACGTATAACGTTATATACGATAACGATATAACGTATAACGTTATATACGATAACGATATAACCTATAACGTTATATACGATAACGATATAACGTATAACGTTATATACTATAACGATATAACGTATAACGTTATATACTACTACGATATAACGTATAACGTTATATACTATATCGATATAACGTATAACGTTATATACTATATCGATATAACGTATAACGTTATATACTATATCGATATAACGTATAACGTTATATACTATTACGGCATAACGTATAACGTTATATAATATAACGATATAACGTATAACGTTTTATACTACTACGATATAACGTATAACGTTATATACTATATCGATATAACGTATAACGTTATATACTATATCGATATAACGTATAACGTTATATACTATAACGATATATCGTTTAACGTTATGTAGTATTACGATATAACGTATAACGTTATATACGATAACGATATAACGTATAACGTTATATACTATATCGATATAACGTATAACGTTATATACTATATCGATATGACGTATAACGTTATATACTATTACGATATAACGTATAACGTTATATACGATAACGATATAACGTATAACGTTATATACTATTGCGATATAACGTATAACGTTATATACGATAACGATATAACGTATAACGTTATATACTATATCGATATAACGTATAACGTTATATACTATATCGATATAACGTATAACGTTATATACTATTACGGCATAACGTATAACGTTATATAATATAACGATATAACGTATAACGTTATATACTACTACGATATAACGTATAACGTTATATACTATTACGATATAACGTGTAACGTTATATACTATTACGATATAACGTATAACGTTATGTACGATAACGATATAACGTATAACGTTATATACGATAACGATATAACGTATAACGTTATATACGATAACGATATAACGTATAACGTTATATACTATTACGATATAACGTATAACGTTATATAATATAACGATATAACGTATAGCGTTATATACTATATCGATATAACGTATAACGTTATACACGATAACGATATAACGTATAACGTTATATACTATATCGATATAACGTATAACGTTATATACTATTACGATATAACGTATAACGTTATATACTATATCGATATAACGTATAACGTTATATACTACTACGATATAACGTATAACGTTATATACTATATCGATATAACGTATAACGTTATATACTATATCGATATAACGTATAACGTTATATACTATAACGATATATCGTTTAACGTTATGTAGTATTACGATATAACGTATAACGTTATATACGATAACGATATAACGTATAACGTTATATACTATAACGATATATCGTTTAACGTTATGTAGTATTACGATATAACGTATAACGTTATATACGATAACGATATAACGTATAACGTTATATACTATATCGATATAACGTATAACGTTATATACTATTACGATATAACGTATAACGTTATATACGATAACGATATAACGTATAACGTTATATACTATTACGATATAACGTATAACGTTATATACGATAACGATATAACGTATAACGTTATATACTATATCGATATAACGTATAACGTTATATACTATATCGATATAACGTATAACGTTATATACTACTACGATATAACGTATAACGTTATATACTATATCGATATAACGTATAACGTTATATAATATATCGATATAACGTATTACGTTATATACTATATCGATATAACGTATAACGTTATATACTATAACGATATAGCGTATAACGTTATATGCTATATCGATATAACGTATAACGTTATATACTATAACGATATAACGTATAACGTTATATACTATATCGATATAACGTATAACGTTATATACTATATCGATATGACGTATAACGTTATATACTATTACGATATAACGTATAACGTTATATACGATAACGATATTACGTATAACGTTATATATTATTACAATATAACGTATAACGTTATATACGATAACGATATAACGTATAACGTTATATACTATATCGATATAACGTATAACGTTATATACTATATCGATATAACGTATAACGTTATATACTATATCGATATAACGTATAACGTTATATACTATATCGATATAACGTATAACGTTATATACTATTACGGCATAACGTATAACGTTATATAATATAACGATATAACGTATAACGTTATATACTACTACGATATAACGTATAACGTTATATACTATATCGATATAACGTATAACGTTACATACTATATCGATATAACGTATAACGTTATATACTATAACGATATATCGTTTAACGTTATGTAGTATTACGATATAACGTATAACGTTATATACGATAACGATATAACGTATAACGTTATATACTATATCGATATAACGTATTACGTTATATACTATATCGATATAACGTATAACGTTATATACTATAACGATATAACGTATAACGTTATATGCTATATCGATATAACGTATAACGTTATATCCTATATCGATATAACGTATAACGTTATATACTATATCGATATAACGTATAACGTTATATACTATAACGATATAACGTATAACGTTATATACTACTACGATATAACGTATAACGTTATATACTATATCGATATAACGTATAACGTTATATACTATATCGATATAACGTATAACGTTATATACTATAACGATATAGCGTATAACGTTATATGCTATATCGATATAACGTATAACGTTATATACTATAACGATATAACGTATAACGTTATATACTATATCGATATAACGTATAACGTTATATACTATATCGATATAACGTATAACGTTATATACTATTACGGCATAACGTATAACGTTATATACTATTACGATATAACGTATAACGTTATATACTATAACGATATAACGTATAACGTTATATACTACTACGATATAACGTATAACGTTATATACTATATCGATATAACGTATAACGTTATATACTATATCGATATAACGTATAACGTTATATACTATATCGATATAACGTATAACGTTATATACGATAACGATATAACGTATAACGTTATATACGATAACGATATAACGTATAACGTTATATACTATAACGATATAACGTATAACGTTATATACTACTACGATATAACGTATAACGTTATATACTATATCGATATAACGTATAACGTTATATACTATATCGATATAACGTATAACGTTATATAATATATCGATATAACGTATTACGTTATATACTATATCGATATAACGTATAACGTTATATACTATAACGATATAACGTATAACGTTATATACTATATCGATATAACGTATAACGTTATATACTATATCGATATGACGTATAACGTTATATGCTATATCGATATAACGTATAACGTTATATACTATAACGATATAACGTATAACGTTATATACTATATCGATATAACGTATAACGTTATATACTATATCGATATGACGTATAACGTTATATACTATTACGATATAACGTATAACGTTATATACGATAACGATATTACGTATAACGTTATATACTATTACAATATAACGTATAACGTTATATACGATAACGATATAACGTATAACGTTATATACTATATCGATATAACGTATAACGTTATATACTATATCGATATAACGTATAACGTTATATACTATATCGATATAACGTATAACGTTATATACTATATCGATATAACGTATAACGTTATATACTATTACGGCATAACGTATAACGTTATATACTATAACGATATATCGTTTAACGTTATGTAGTATTACGATATAACGTATAACGTTATATACGATAACGATATAACGTATAACGTTATATACTATATCGATATAACGTATTACGTTATATACTATATCGATATAACGTATAACGTTATATACTATAACGATATAACGTATAACGTTATATGCTATATCGATATAACGTATAACGTTATATACTATATCGATATAACGTATAACGTTATATACTATTACGGCATAACGTATAACGTTATATAATATAACGATATAACGTATAACGTTATATACTACTACGATATAACGCATAAGGTTATATACTATATCGATATAACGTATAACGTTATATACTATATCGATATAACGTATAACGTTATATACTATATCGATATAACGTATAACGTTATATACTATAACGATATATCGTTTAACGTTATGTAGTATTACGATATAACGTATAACGTTATATACGATAACGATATAACGTATAACGTTATATACTATATCGATATAACGTATAACGTTATGTACGATAAGGGTATAACGTATAACGTTATATACTATAACGATATAACGTATAACGTTATATACTATTACGATATAACGTGTAACGTTATATACTATTACGATATAACGTATAACGTTATGTACGATAACGATATAACGTATAACGTTATATACGATAACGATATAACGTATAACGTTATATACGATAACGATATAACGTATAACGTTATATACGATAACGATATAACGTATAACGTTATATACTATATCGATATAACGTATAACGTTATATACTATTACGATATAACGTATAACGTTATATACGATAACGATATATCGTTTAACGTTATGTAGTATTACGATATAACGTATAACGTTATATACGATAACGATATAACGTATAACGTTATATACTATAACGATATATCGTTTAACGTTATGTAGTATTACGATATAACGTATAACGTTATATACGATAACGATATAACGTATAACGTTATATACTATATCGATATAACGTATAACGTTATATACTATTACGATATAACGTATAACGTTATATACGATAACGATATAACGTATAACGTTATATACTATTACGATATAACGTATAACGTTATATACGATAACGATATAACGTATAACGTTATATACTATATCGATATAACGTATAACGTTATATACTATATCGATATAACGTATAACGTTATATACTACTACGATATAACGTATAACGTTATATACTATATCGATATAACGTATAACGTTATATAATATATCGATATAACGTATTACGTTATATACTATATCGATATAACGTATAACGTTATATACTATATCGATATATCGTATAACGTTATATACTATATCGATATAACGTATAACGTTATATACTATTACGGCATAACGTATAACGTTATATACTATTACGATATAACGTATAACGTTATATACTATAACGATATAACGTATAACGTTATATACTACTACGATATAACGTATAACGTTATATACTATATCGATATAACGTATAACGTTATATACTATATCGATATAACGTATAACGTTATATACGATAACGATATAACGTATAACGTTATATACGATAACGATATAACGTATAACGTTATATACTATAACGATATAACGTATAACGTTATATACTACTACGATATAACGTATAACGTTATATACTATATCGATATAACGTATAACGTTATATACTATATCGATATAACGTACAACGTTATATACTATATCGATATAACGTATAACGTTATATACTATTACGGCATAACGTATAACGTTATATAATATAACGATATAACGTATAACGTTATATACTACTACGATATAACGTATAAGGTTATATACTGTATCGATATAACGTATAACGTTATATACTATATCGATATAACGTATAACGTTATATACTATAACGATATATCGTTTAACGTTATGTAGTATTACGATATAACGTATAACGTTATATACGATAACGATATAACGTATAACGTTATATACTATATCGATATAACGTATAACGTTATATACTATATCGATATAACGTATAACGTTATATACTATAACGATATATCGTTTAACGTTATGTAGTATTACGATATAACGTATAACGTTATATACGATAACGATATAACGTATAACGTTATATACGATAACGATATAACGTATAACGTTATATACTATATCGATATAACGTATAACGTTATGTACGATAAGGGTATAACGTATAACGTTATATACTATAACGATATAACGTATAACGTTATATACTATTGCGATATAACGTATAACGTTATATACTATTACGATATAACGTATAACGTTATATACGATAACGATATAACGTATAACGTTATATACGATAACGATATAACGTATAACGTTATATACGATAACGATATAACGTATAACGTTATATACTATTACGATATAACGTATAACGTTATATAATATAACGATATAACGTATAGCGTTATATACTATATCGATATAACGTATAACGTTATATACGATAACGATATAACGTATAACGTTATATACTATATCGATATAACGTATAACGTTATATACTATATCGATATAACGTATAACGTTATATACTACTACGATATAACGTATAACGTTTTATACTATATCGATATAACGTATAACGTTATATACTATATCGATATAACGTATAACGTTATATACTATATCGATATAACGTATAACGTTATATACTATTACGGCATAACGTATAACGTTATATACTATTACGATATAACGTATAACGTTATATACGATAACGATATAACGTATAACGTTATATACTACTACGATATAACGTATAACGTTATATACTATATCGATATAACGTATAACGTTATATACTATATCGATATAACGTATAACGTTATATACTATAACGATATAACGTATAACGTTATATACTATATCGATATAACGTATAACGTTATATACTATTACGATATAACGTATAACGTTATATACGATAACGATATAACGTATAACGTTATATACTATTACGATATAACGTATAACGTTATATACGATAACGATGTAACGTATAACGTTATATGCTATATCGATATAACGTATAACGTTATATCCTATATCGATATAACGTATAACGTTATATACGATAACGATATAACGTATAACGTTATATACTATTACAATATAACGTATAACGTTATATACGATAACGATATAACGTATAACGTTATATACGATAACGATATAACGTATAACGTTATATACTATATCGATATAACGTATAACGTTATATACTATATCGATATAACGTATAACGTTATATACTATTACGGCATAACGTATAACGTTATATAATATAACGATATATCGTTTAACGTTATGTAGTATTACGATATAACGTATAACGTTATATACGATAACGATATAACGTATAACGTTATATACTATATCGATATAACGTATTACGTTATATACTATATCGATATAACGTATAACGTTATATACTATAACGATATAACGTATAACGTTATATGCTATATCGATATAACGTATAACGTTATATCCTATATCGATATAACGTATAACGTTATATACTATATCGATATAACGTATAACGTTATATACTATAACGATATAACGTATAACGTTATATACTACTACGATATAACGTATAACGTTATATACTATAACGATATATCGTTTAACGTTATGTAGTATTACGATATAACGTATAACGTTATATACGATAACGATATAACGTATAACGTTATATACTATATCGATATAACGTATAACGTTATATACTATTACGATATAACGTATAACGTTATATACTATATCGATATAACGTATAACGTTATATACTACTACGATATAACGTATAACGTTATATACTATATCGATATAACGTATAACGTTATATACTATATCGATATAACGTATAACGTTATATACTATAACGATATATCGTTTAACGTTATGTAGTATTACGATATAACGTATAACGTTATATACGATAACGATATAACGTATAACGTTATATACTATAACGATATATCGTTTAACGTTATGTAGTATTACGATATAACGTATAACGTTATATACTATTACGGCATAACGTATAACGTTATATAATATAACGATATAACGTATAACGTTATATACTACTACGATATAACGTATAAGGTTATATACTATATCGATATAACGTATAACGTTATATACTATATCGATATAACGTATAACGTTATATACTATAACGATATATCGTTTAACGTTATGTAGTATTACGATATAACGTATAACGTTATATACGATAACGATATAACGTATAACGTTATATACTATAACGATATATCGTTTAACGTTATGTAGTATTACGATATAACGTATAACGTTATATACGATAACGATATAACGTATAACGTTATATACTATATCGATATAACGTATAACGTTATATACTATTACGATATAACGTATAACTTTATATACTATATCGATATAACGTATAACGTTATATACTACTACGATATAACGTATAACGTTATATACTATATCGATATAACGTATAACGTTATATACTATATCGATATAACGTATAACGTTATATACTATAACGATATATCGTTTAACGTTATGTAGTATTACGATATAACGTATAACGTTATATACGATAACGATATAACGTATAACGTTATATACTATAACGATATATCGTTTAACGTTATGTAGTATTACGATATAACGTATAACGTTATATACTATTACGGCATAACGTATAACGTTATATAATATAACGATATAACGTATAACGTTATATACTACTACGATATAACGTATAAGGTTATATACTATATCGATATAACGTATAACGTTATATACTATATCGATATAACGTATAACGTTATATACTATAACGATATATCGTTTAACGTTATGTAGTATTACGATATAACGTATAACGTTATATACGATAACGATATAACGTATAACGTTATATACTATATCGATATAACGTATAACGTTATATACTATATCGATATAACGTATAACGTTATATACTATAACGATATATCGTTTAACGTTATGTAGTATTACGATATAACGTATAACGTTATATACGATAACGATATAACGTATAACGTTATATACGATAACGATATAACGTATAACGTTATATACTATATCGATATAACGTATAACGTTATGTACGATAAGGGTATAACGTATAACGTTATATACTATAACGATATAACGTATAACGTTATATACTATTACGATATAACGTATAACGTTATATACTATTACGATATAACGTATAACGTTATATACGATAACGATATAACGTATAACGTTATATACGATAACGATATAACGTATAACGTTATATACGATAACGATATAACGTATAACGTTATATACTATTACGATATAACGTATAACGTTATATAATATAACGATATAACGTATAGCGTTATATACTATATCGATATAACGTATAACGTTATATACGATAACGATATAACGTATAACGTTATATACTATATCGATATAACGTATAACGTTATATACTATATCGATATAACGTATAACGTTATATACTACTACGATATAACGTATAACGTTTTATACTATATCGATATAACGTATAACGTTATATACTATATCGATATAACGTATAACGTTATATACTATATCGATATAACGTATAACGTTATATACTATTACGGCATAACGTATAACGTTATATACTATTACGATATAACGTATAACGTTATATACGATAACGATATAACGTATAACGTTATATACTACTACGATATAACGTATAACGTTATATACTATATCGATATAACGTATAACGTTATATACTATATCGATATAACGTATAACGTTATATAATATAACGATATAACGTATAACGTTATATACTATATCGATATAACGTATAACGTTATATACTATTACGATATAACGTATAACGTTATATACGATAACGATATAACGTATAACGTTATATACTATTACGATATAACGTATAACGTTATATACGATAACGATGTAACGTATAACGTTATATGCTATATCGATATAACGTATAACGTTATATCCTATATCGATATAACGTATAACGTTATATACGATAACGATATAACGTATAACGTTATATACTATTACAATATAACGTATAACGTTATATACGATAACGATATAACGTATAACGTTATATACTATATCGATATAACGTATAACGTTATATACTATATCGATATAACGTATAACGTTATATACTATTACGGCATAACGTATAACGTTATATAATATAACGATATATCGTTTAACGTTATGTAGTATTACGATATAACGTATAACGTTATATACGATAACGATATAACGTATAACGTTATATACTATATCGATATAACGTATTACGTTATATACTATATCGATATAACGTATAACGTTATATACTATAACGATATAACGTATAACGTTATATGCTATATCGATATAACGTATAACGTTATATCCTATATCGATATAACGTATAACGTTATATACTATATCGATATAACGTATAACGTTATATACTATAACGATATAACGTATAACGTTATATACTACTACGATATAACGTATAACGTTATATACTATATCGATATAACGTATAACGTTATATACTATATCGATATAACGTATAACGTTATATACTATATCGATATAACGTATAACGTTATATACTATATCGATATAACGTATAACGTTATATACTATATCGATATAACGTATAAAGTTATATACTATATCGATATAACGTATTACGTTATATACTATATCGATATAACGTATAACGTTATATACTATAACGATATAACGTATAACGTTATATGCTATATCGATATAACGTATTACTTTATATACTACTACGATATAACGTATAACGTTATATACGATAACGATATAACGTATAACGTTATATACGATAACGATATAACGTATAACGTTATATACTATAACGATATAACGTATAACGTTATATACTACTACGATATAACGTATAACGTTATATACTATATCGATATAACGTATAACGTTATATACTATATCGATATAACGTATAACGTTATATACTATATCGATATGACGTATAACGTTATATACTATTACGATATAACGTATAACGTTATATACGATAACGATATAACGTATAACGTTATATACTATTACAGTATAACGTATAACGTTATATACGATAACGATATAACGTATAACGTTATATACTATATCGATATAACGTATAACGTTATATACTATATCGATATAACGTATAACGTTATATACTATATCGATATAACGTATAACGTTATATACTATTACGGCATAACGTATAACGTTATATAATATAACGATATAACGTATAACGTTATATACTACTACGATATAACGTATAACGTTATATACTATATCGATATAACGTATAACGTTACATACTATATCGATATAACGTATAACGTTATATACTATAACGATATATCGTTTAACGTTATGTAGTATTACGATATAACGTATAACGTTATATACGATAACGATATAACGTATAACGTTATATACTATATCGATATAACGTATTACGTTATATACTATATCGATATAACGTATAACGTTATATACTATAACGATATAACGTATAACGTTATATGCTATATCGATATAACGTATAACGTTATATACTATATCGATATAACGTATAACGTTATATACTATATCGATATAACGTATAACGTTATATACTATAACGATATAACGTATAACGTTATATACTACTACGATATAACGTATAACGTTATATACTATATCGATATAACGTATAACGTTATATACTATATCGATATAACGTATAACGTTATATACTACTACGATATAACGTATAACGTTATATACTATATCGATATAACGTATAACGTTATATACTATATCGATATAACGTATAACGTTATATACTATATCGATATAACGTATAACGTTATATACTATTACGGCATAACGTATAACGTTATATACTATTACGATATAACGTATAACGTTATATACGATAACGATATAACGTATAACGTTATATACTATATCGATATAACGTATATCGTTATATACTATATCGATATAACGTATAACGTTATATACTACTACGATATAACGTATAACGTTATATACTATATCGATATAACGTACAACGTTATATACTATATCGATATAACGTATTACGTTATATACTATATCGATATAACGTATAACGTTATATACTATAACGATATAACGTATAACGTTATATGCTATATCGATATAACGTATTACTTTATATACTACTACGATATAACGTATAACGTTATATACGATAACGATATAACGTATAACGTTATATACGATAACGATATAACGTATAACGTTATATACTATAACGATATAACGTATAACGTTATATACTACTACGATATAACGTATAACGTTATATACTATATCGATATAACGTATAACGTTATATACTATATCGATATAACGTATAACGTTATATACTATATCGATATAACGTATAACGTTATATACTATTACGGCATAACGTATAACGTTATATCATATAACGATATAACGTATAACGTTATATACTACTACGATATAACGCATAAGGTTATATACTATATCGATATAACGTATAACGTTATATACTATATCGATATAACGTATAACGTTATATACTATATCGATATAACGTATAACGTTATATACTATAACGATATATCGTTTAACGTTATGTAGTATTACGATATAACGTATAACGTTATATACGATAACGATATAACGTATAACGTTATATACTATATCGATATAACGTATAACGTTATGTACGATAAGGGTATAACGTATAACGTTATATACTATAACGATATAACGTATAACGTTATATACTATTACGATATAACGTGTAACGTTATATACTATTACGATATAACGTATAACGTTATGTACGATAACGATATAACGTATAACGTTATATACGATAACGATATAACGTATAACGTTATATACGATAACGATATAACGTATAACGTTATATACTATTACGATATAACGTATAACGTTATATAATATAACGATATAACGTATAGCGTTATATACTATATCGATATAACGTATAACGTTATACACGATAACGATATAACGTATAACGTTATATACTATATCGATATAACGTATAACGTTATATACTATTACGATATAACGTATAACGTTATATACTATATCGATATAACGTATAACGTTATATACTACTACGATATAACGTATAACGTTATATACTATATCGATATAACGTATAACTTTATATACTATATCGATATAACGTATAACGTTATATACTATAACGATATATCGTTTAACGTTATGTAGTATTACGATATAACGTATAACGTTATATACGATAACGATATAACGTATAACGTTATATACTATAACGATATATCGTTAAACGTTATGTAGTATTACGATATAACGTATAACGTTATATACGATAACGATATAACGTTTAACGTTATATACTATATCGATATAACGTATAACGTTATATACTATTACGATATAACGTATAACGTTATATACGATAACGATATAACGTATAACGTTATATACTATTACGATATAACGTATAACGTTATATACGATAACGATATAACGTATAACGTTATATACTATATCGATATAACGTATAACGTTATATACTATATCGATATAACGTATAACGTTATATACTACTACGATATAACGTATAACGTTATATACTATATCGATATAACGTATAACGTTATATAATATATCGATATAACGTATTACGTTATATACTATATCGATATAACGTATAACGTTATATACTATAACGATATAGCGTATAACGTTATATGCTATATCGATATAACGTATAACGTTATATACTATAACGATATAACGTATAACGTTATATACTATATCGATATAACGTATAACGTTATATACTATATCGATATGACGTATAACGTTATATACTATTACGATATAACGTATAACGTTATATACGATAACGATATTACGTATAACGTTATATACTATTACAATATAACGTATAACGTTATATACGATAACGATATAACGTATAACGTTATATACTATATCGATATAACGTATAACGTTATATACTATATCGATATAACGTATAACGTTATATACTATATCGATATAACGTATAACGTTATATACTATATCGATATAACGTATAACGTTATATACTATTACGGCATAACGTATAACGTTATATAATATAACGATATAACGTATAACGTTATATACTACTACGATATAACGTATAACGTTATATACTATATCGATATAACGTATAACGTTACATACTATATCGATATAACGTATAACGTTATATACTATAACGATATATCGTTTAACGTTATGTAGTATTACGATATAACGTATAACGTTATATACGATAACGATATAACGTATAACGTTATATACCATATCGATATAACGTATTACGTTATATACTATATCGATATAACGTATAACGTTATATACTATAACGATATAACGTATAACGTTATATGCTATATCGATATAACGTATAACGTTATATCCTATATCGATATAACGTATAACGTTATATACTATATCGATATAACGTATAACGTTATATACTATAACGATATAACGTATAACGTTATATACTACTACGATATAACGTATAACGTTATATACTACATCGATATAACGTATAACGTTATATACTATATCGATATAACGTATAACGTTATATACTATATCGATATAACGTATAACGTTATATACTATATCGATATAACGTATAACGTTATATACTATTACGGCATAACGTATAACGTTATATACTATTACGATATAACGTATAACGTTATATACTATAACGATATAACGTATAACGTTATATACTACTACGATATAACGTATAACGTTATATACTATATCGATATAACGTATAACGTTATATACTATATCGATATAACGTATAACGTTATATACGATAACGATATAACGTATAACGTTATATACTATAACGATATAGCGTATAACGTTATATGCTATATCGATATAACGTATAACGTTATATACTATAACGATATAACGTATAACGTTATATACTATATCGATATAACGTATAACGTTATATACTATATCGATATAACGTATAACGTTATATACTATTACGGCATAACGTATAACGTTATATACTATTACGATATAACGTATAACGTTATATACTATAACGATATAACGTATAACGTTATATACTACTACGATATAACGTATAACGTTATATACTATATCGATATAACGTATAACGTTATATACTATATCGATATAACGTATAACGTTATATACTATATCGATATAACGTATAACGTTATATACGATAACGATATAACGTATAACGTTATATACGATAACGATATAACGTATAACGTTATATACTATAACGATATAACGTATAACGTTAGATACTACTACGATATAACGTATAACGTTATATACTATATCGATATAACGTATAACGTTATATACTATATCGATATAACGTATAACGTTATATACTATATCGATATAACGTATAACGTTATATACTATTACGGCATAACGTATAACGTTATATAATATAACGATATAACGTATAACGTTATATACTACTACGATATAACGTATAAGGTTATATACTATATCGATATAACGTATAACGTTATATACTATATCGATATAACGTATAACGTTATATACTATAACGATATATCGTTTAACGTTATGTAGTATTACGATATAACGTATAACGTTATATACGATAACGATATAACGTATAACGTTATATACTATATCGATATAACGTATAACGTTATATACTATATCGATATAACGTATAACGTTATATACTATATCGATATAACGTATAACGTTATATACTATAACGATATATCGTTTAACGTTATGTAGTATTACGATATAACGTATAACGTTATATACGATAACGATATAACGTATAACGTTATATACTATATCGATATAACGTATAACGTTATGTACGATAAG
Source organism: Bombus affinis (assembly GCF_024516045.1). NCBI lineage: Eukaryota > Metazoa > Arthropoda > Insecta > Hymenoptera > Apidae > Bombus > Bombus affinis. Next base: position 136,573 of record NW_026108852.1, on the reverse strand, counting down.
GGTATAACGTATAACGTTATATACTATATCGATATAACGTATAACGTTATATACTATATCGATATAACGTATAACGTTATATACTATAACGATATATCGTTTAACGTTATGTAGTATTACGATATAACGTATAACGTTATATACTATATCGATATAACGTATAACGTTATATACTATATCGATATAACGTATAACGTTATATACTATTACGGCATAACGTATAACGTTATATAATATAACGATATAACGTATAACGTTATATACTACTACGATATAACGTATAACGTTATATACTATATCGATATAACGTATAACGTTATATACTATATCGATATAACGTATAAAGTTATATACTATAACGATATAACGTATAACGTTATATACTATATCGATATAACGTATAACGTTATATACTATAACGATATAACGTATAACGTTATATGCTATATCGATATAACGTATAACGTTATATACTATATCGATATAACGTATAACGTTATATACTATGACGATATAACGTATAACGTTATATACTATATCGATATAACGTATAACGTTATATACTATATCGATATAACGTATAACGTTATATACTATTACGGCATAACGTATAACGTTATATAATATAACGATATAACGTATAACGTTATATACTACTACGATATAACGTATAACGTTATATACTATATCGATATAACGTATAACGTTATATACTATATCGATATAACGTATAAAGTTATATACTATAACGATATAACGTATAACGTTATATACTATATCGATATAACGTATAACGTTATATACTATAACGATATAACGTATAACGTTATATGCTATATCGATATAACGTATAACGTTATATACTATATCGATATAACGTATAACGTTATATACTATATCGATATAACGTATAACGTTATATACTATAACGATATAACGTATAACGTTATATACTACTACGATATAACGTATAACGTTATATACTATATCGATATAACGTATAACGTTATATACTATATCGATATAACGTATAACGTTATATACTACTACGATATAACGTATAACGTTATATACTATATCGATATAACGTATAACGTTATATACTATATCGATATAACGTATAACGTTATATACTATATCGATATAACGTATAACGTTATATACTATTACGGCATAACGTATAACGTTATATACTATTACGATATAACGTATAACGTTATATACGATAACGATATAACGTATAACGTTATATACTATATCGATATAACGTATATCGTTATATACTATATCGATATAACGTATAACGTTATATACTACTACGATATAACGTATAACGTTATATACTATATCGATATAACGTACAACGTTATATACTATATCGATATAACGTATTACGTTATATACTATATCGATATAACGTATAACGTTATATACTATAACGATATAACGTATAACGTTATATGCTATATCGATATAACGTATTACTTTATATACTACTACGATATAACGTATAACGTTATATACTATATCGACATAACGTATAACGTTATATACTATATCGATATAACGTATAACGTTATATACTATATCGATATAACGTATAACGTTATATACTATTACGGCATAACGTATAACGTTATATAATATAACGATATAACGTATAACGTTATATACTACTACGATATAACGCATAAGGTTATATACTATATCGATATAACGTATAACGTTATATACTATATCGATATAACGTATAACGTTATATACTATATCGATATAACGTATAACGTTATATACTATAACGATATATCGTTTAACGTTATGTAGTATTACGATATAACCTATAACGTTATATACGATAACGATATAACGTATAACGTTATATACTATATCGATATAACGTATAACGTTATGTACGATAAGGGTATAACGTATAACGTTATGTACTATAACGATATAACGTATAACGTTATATACTATTACGATATAACGTGTAACGTTATATACTATTACGATATAACGTATAACGTTATGTACGATAACGATATAACGTATAACGTTATATACGATAACGATATAACGTATAACGTTATATACGATAACGATATAACGTATAACGTTATATACTATTACGATATAACGTATAACGTTATATAATATAACGATATAACGTATAGCGTTATATACTATATCGATATAACGTATAACGTTATACACGATAACGATATAACGTATAACGTTATATACTATATCGATATAACGTATAACGTTATATACTATTACGATATAACGTATAACGTTATATACTATATCGATATAACGTATAACGTTATATACTACTACGATATAACGTATAACGTTATATACTATATCGATATAACGTATAACTTTATATACTATATCGATATAACGTATAACGTTATATACTATAACGATATATCGTTTAACGTTATGTAGTATTACGATATAACGTATAACGTTATATACGATAACGATATAACGTATAACGTTATATACTATAACGATATATCGTTTAACGTTATGTAGTATTACGATATAACGTATAACGTTATATACGATAACGATATAACGTATAACGTTATATACTATATCGATATAACGTATAACGTTATATACTATTACGATATAACGTATAACGTTATATACGATAACGATATAACGTATAACGTTATATACTATTACGATATAACGTATAACGTTATATACGATAACGATATAACGTATAACGTTATATACTATATCGATATAACGTATAACGTTATATACTATATCGATATAACGTATAACGTTATATACTACTACGATATAACGTATAACGTTATATACTATATCGATATAACGTATAACGTTATATAATATATCGATATAACGTATTACGTTATATACTATATCGATATAACGTATAACGTTATATACTATAACGATATAGCGTATAACGTTATATGCTATATCGATATAACGTATAACGTTATATACTATAACGATATAACGTATAACGTTATATACTATATCGATATAACGTATAACGTTATATACTATATCGATATGACGTATAACGTTATATACTATTACGATATAACGTATAACGTTATATAGGATAACGATATTACGTATAACGTTATATACTATTACAATATAACGTATAACGTTATATACGATAACGATATAACGTATAACGTTATATACTATATCGATATAACGTATAACGTTATATACTATATCGATATAACGTATAACGTTATATACTATATCGATATAACGTATAACGTTATATACTATATCGATATAACGTATAACGTTATATACTATTACGGCATAACGTATAACGTTATATAATATAACGATATAACGTATAACGTTATATACTACTACGATATAACGTATAACGTTATATACTATATCGATATAACGTATAACGTTACATACTATATCGATATAACGTATAACGTTATATACTATAACGATATATCGTTTAACGTTATGTAGTATTACGATATAACGTATAACGTTATATACGATAACGATATAACGTATAACGTTATATACCATATCGATATAACGTATTACGTTATATACTATATCGATATAACGTATAACGTTATATACTATAACGATATAACGTATAACGTTATATGCTATATCGATATAACGTATAACGTTATATCCTATATCGATATAACGTATAACGTTATATACTATATCGATATAACGTATAACGTTATATACTATAACGATATAACGTATAACGTTATATACTACTACGATATAACGTATAACGTTATATACTACATCGATATAACGTATAACGTTATATACTATATCGATATAACGTATAACGTTATATACTATATCGATATAACGTATAACGTTATATACTATATCGATATAACGTATAACGTTATATACTATATCGATATAACGTATAACGTTATATACTATTACGGCATAACGTATAACGTTATATACTATTACGATATAACGTATAACGTTATATACTATAACGATATAACGTATAACGTTATATACTACTACGATATAACGTATAACGTTATATACTATATCGATATAACGTATAACGTTATATACTATATCGATATAACGTATAACGTTATATACGATAACGATATAACGTATAACGTTATATACTATAACGATATAGCGTATAACGTTATATGCTATATCGATATAACGTATAACGTTATATACTATAACGATATAACGTATAACGTTATATACTATATCGATATAACGTATAACGTTATATACTATATCGATATAACGTATAACGTTATATATTATTACGGCATAACGTATAACGTTATATACTATTACGATATAACGTATAACGTTATATACTATAACGATATAACGTATAACGTTATATACTACTACGATATAACGTATAACGTTATATACTATATCGATATAACGTATAACGTTATATACTATATCGATATAACGTATAACGTTATATACGATAACGATATAACGTATAACGTTATATACGATAACGATATAACGTATAACGTTATATACTATAACGATATAACGTATAACGTTAGATACTACTACGATATAACGTATAACGTTATATACTATATCGATATAACGTATAACGTTATATACTATATCGATATAACGTATAACGTTATATACTATATCGATATAACGTATAACGTTATATACTATTACGGCATAACGTATAACGTTATATAATATAACGATATAACGTATAACGTTATATACTACTACGATATAACGTATAAGGTTATATACTATATCGATATAACGTATAACGTTATATACTATATCGATATAACGTATAACGTTATATACTATAACGATATATCGTTTAACGTTATGTAGTATTACGATATAACGTATAACGTTATATACGATAACGATATAACGTATAACGTTATATACTATATCGATATAACGTATAACGTTATATACTATATCGATATAACGTATAACGTTATATACTATAACGATATATCGTTTAACGTTATGTAGTATTACGATATAACGTATAACGTTATATACGATAACGATATAACGTATAACGTTATATACTATATCGATATAACGTATAACGTTATGTACGATAAGGGTATAACGTATAACGTTATATACTATAACGATATAACGTATAACGTTATATACTATTACGATATAACGTATAACGTTATATACTATTACGATATAACGTATAACGTTATATACGATAACGATATAACGTATAACGTTATATACGATAACGATATAACGTATAACGTTATATACGATAACGATATAACGTATAACGTTATATACTATTACGATATAACGTATAACGTTATATAATATAACGATATAACGTATAGCGTTATATACTATATCGATATAACGTATAACGTTATATACGATAACGATATAACGTATAACGTTATATACTATATCGATATAACGTATAACGTTATATACTATATCGATATAACATATAACGTTATATACTACTACGATATAACGTATAACGTTTTATACTATATCGATATAACGTATAACGTTATATACTATATCGATATAACGTATAACGTTATATACTATATCGATATAACGTATAACGTTATATACTATTACGGCATAACGTATAACGTTATATACTATTACGATATAACGTATAACGTTATATACGATAACGATATAACGTATAACGTTATGTACTATATCGATATAACGTATATCGTTATATACTATATCGATATAACGTATAACGTTAAATACTACTACGATATAACGTATAACGTTATATACTATATCGATATAACGTATAACGTTATATACTATAACGATATAACGTATAACGTTATATACTATATCGATATAACGTATAACGTTATATACTATGACGATATAACGTATAACGTTATATACTATATCGATATAACGTATAACGTTATATACTATATCGATATAACGTATAACGTTATATACTATTACGGCATAACGTATAACGTTATATAATATAACGATATAACGTATAACGTTATATACTACTACGATATAACGTACAACGTTATATACTATATCGATATAACGTATTACGTTATATACTATATCGATATAACGTATAACGTTATATACTATAACGATATAACGTATAACGTTATATGCTATATCGATATAACGTATTACTTTATATACTACTACGATATAACGTATAACGTTATATACTATATCGACATAACGTATAACGTTATATACTATATCGATATAACGTATAACGTTATATACTATATCGATATAACGTATAACGTTATATACTATTACGGCATAACGTATAACGTTATATAATATAACGATATAACGTATAACGTTATATACTACTACGATATAACGCATAAGGTTATATACTATATCGATATAACGTATAACGTTATATACTATATCGATATAACGTATAACGTTATATACTATATCGATATAACGTATAACGTTATATACTATAACGATATATCGTTTAACGTTATGTAGTATTACGATATAACCTATAACGTTATATACGATAACGATATAACGTATAACGTTATATACTATATCGATATAACGTATAACGTTATGTACGATAAGGGTATAACGTATAACGTTATGTACTATAACGATATAACGTATAACGTTATATACTATTACGATATAACGTGTAACGTTATATACTATTACGATATAACGTATAACGTTATGTACGATAACGATATAACGTATAACGTTATATACGATAACGATATAACGTATAACGTTATATACGATAACGATATAACGTATAACGTTATATACTATTACGATATAACGTATAACGTTATATAATATAACGATATAACGTATAGCGTTATATACTATATCGATATAACGTATAACGTTATACACGATAACGATATAACGTATAACGTTATATACTATATCGATATAACGTATAACGTTATATACTATTACGATATAACGTATAACGTTATATACTATATCGATATAACGTATAACGTTATATACTACTACGATATAACGTATAACGTTATATACTATATCGATATAACGTATAACTTTATATACTATATCGATATAACGTATAACGTTATATACTATAACGATATATCGTTTAACGTTATGTAGTATTACGATATAACGTATAACGTTATATACGATAACGATATAACGTATAACGTTATATACTATAACGATATATCGTTTAACGTTATGTAGTATTACGATATAACGTATAACGTTATATACGATAACGATATAACGTATAACGTTATATACTATATCGATATAACGTATAACGTTATATACTATTACGATATAACGTATAACGTTATATACGATAACGATATAACGTATAACGTTATATACTATTACGATATAACGTATAACGTTATATACGATAACGATATAACGTATAACGTTATATACTATATCGATATAACGTATAACGTTATATACTATATCGATATAACGTATAACGTTATATACTACTACGATATAACGTATAACGTTATATACTATATCGATATAACGTATAACGTTATATAATATATCGATATAACGTATTACGTTATATACTATATCGATATAACGTATAACGTTATATACTATAACGATATAGCGTATAACGTTATATGCTATATCGATATAACGTATAACGTTATATACTATAACGATATAACGTATAACGTTATATACTATATCGATATAACGTATAACGTTATATACTATATCGATATGACGTATAACGTTATATACTATTACGATATAACGTATAACGTTATATAGGATAACGATATTACGTATAACGTTATATACTATTACAATATAACGTATAACGTTATATACGATAACGATATAACGTATAACGTTATATACTATATCGATATAACGTATAACGTTATATACTATATCGATATAACGTATAACGTTATATACTATATCGATATAACGTATAACGTTATATACTATATCGATATAACGTATAACGTTATATACTATTACGGCATAACGTATAACGTTATATAATATAACGATATAACGTATAACGTTATATACTACTACGATATAACGTATAACGTTATATACTATATCGATATAACGTATAACGTTACATACTATATCGATATAACGTATAACGTTATATACTATAACGATATATCGTTTAACGTTATGTAGTATTACGATATAACGTATAACGTTATATACGATAACGATATAACGTATAACGTTATATACCATATCGATATAACGTATTACGTTATATACTATATCGATATAACGTATAACGTTATATACTATAACGATATAACGTATAACGTTATATGCTATATCGATATAACGTATAACGTTATATCCTATATCGATATAACGTATAACGTTATATACTATATCGATATAACGTATAACGTTATATACTATAACGATATAACGTATAACGTTATATACTACTACGATATAACGTATAACGTTATATACTACATCGATATAACGTATAACGTTATATACTATATCGATATAACGTATAACGTTATATACTATATCGATATAACGTATAACGTTATATACTATATCGATATAACGTATAACGTTATATACTATATCGATATAACGTATAACGTTATATACTATTACGGCATAACGTATAACGTTATATACTATTACGATATAACGTATAACGTTATATACTATAACGATATAACGTATAACGTTATATACTACTACGATATAACGTATAACGTTATATACTATATCGATATAACGTATAACGTTATATACTATATCGATATAACGTATAACGTTATATACGATAACGATATAACGTATAACGTTATATACTATAACGATATAGCGTATAACGTTATATGCTATATCGATATAACGTATAACGTTATATACTATAACGATATAACGTATAACGTTATATACTATATCGATATAACGTATAACGTTATATACTATATCGATATAACGTATAACGTTATATATTATTACGGCATAACGTATAACGTTATATACTATTACGATATAACGTATAACGTTATATACTATAACGATATAACGTATAACGTTATATACTACTACGATATAACGTATAACGTTATATACTATATCGATATAACGTATAACGTTATATACTATATCGATATAACGTATAACGTTATATACGATAACGATATAACGTATAACGTTATATACGATAACGATATAACGTATAACGTTATATACTATAACGATATAACGTATAACGTTAGATACTACTACGATATAACGTATAACGTTATATACTATATCGATATAACGTATAACGTTATATACTATATCGATATAACGTATAACGTTATATACTATATCGATATAACGTATAACGTTATATACTATTACGGCATAACGTATAACGTTATATAATATAACGATATAACGTATAACGTTATATACTACTACGATATAACGTATAAGGTTATATACTATATCGATATAACGTATAACGTTATATACTATATCGATATAACGTATAACGTTATATACTATAACGATATATCGTTTAACGTTATGTAGTATTACGATATAACGTATAACGTTATATACGATAACGATATAACGTATAACGTTATATACTATATCGATATAACGTATAACGTTATATACTATATCGATATAACGTATAACGTTATATACTATAACGATATATCGTTTAACGTTATGTAGTATTACGATATAACGTATAACGTTATATACGATAACGATATAACGTATAACGTTATATACTATATCGATATAACGTATAACGTTATGTACGATAAGGGTATAACGTATAACGTTATATACTATAACGATATAACGTATAACGTTATATACTATTACGATATAACGTATAACGTTATATACTATTACGATATAACGTATAACGTTATATACGATAACGATATAACGTATAACGTTATATACGATAACGATATAACGTATAACGTTATATACGATAACGATATAACGTATAACGTTATATACTATTACGATATAACGTATAACGTTATATAATATAACGATATAACGTATAGCGTTATATACTATATCGATATAACGTATAACGTTATATACGATAACGATATAACGTATAACGTTATATACTATATCGATATAACGTATAACGTTATATACTATATCGATATAACATATAACGTTATATACTACTACGATATAACGTATAACGTTTTATACTATATCGATATAACGTATAACGTTATATACTATATCGATATAACGTATAACGTTATATACTATATCGATATAACGTATAACGTTATATACTATTACGGCATAACGTATAACGTTATATACTATTACGATATAACGTATAACGTTATATACGATAACGATATAACGTATAACGTTATGTACTATATCGATATAACGTATATCGTTATATACTATATCGATATAACGTATAACGTTAAATACTACTACGATATAACGTATAACGTTATATACTATATCGATATAACGTATAACGTTATATACTATAACGATATAACGTATAACGTTATATACTATATCGATATAACGTATAACGTTATATACTATGACGATATAACGTATAACGTTATATACTATATCGATATAACGTATAACGTTATATACTATATCGATATAACGTATAACGTTATATACTATTACGGCATAACGTATAACGTTATATAATATAACGATATAACGTATAACGTTATATACTACTACGATATAACGTATAACGTTATATACTATATCGATATAACGTATAACGTTATATACTATATCGATATAACGTATAACGTTATATACTATAACGATATAACGTATAACGTTATATACTATATCGATATAACGTATAACGTTATATACTATAACGATATAACGTATAACGTTATATGCTATATCGATATAACGTATAACGTTATATACTATATCGATATAACGTATAACGTTATATACTATATCGATATAACGTATAACGTTATATACTATAACGATATAACGTATAACGTTATATACTACTACGATATAACGTATAACGTTATATACTATATCGATATAACGTATAACGTTATATACTATATCGATATAACGTATAACGTTATATACTACTACGATATAACGTATAACGTTATATACTATATCGATATAACGTATAACGTTATATACTATAACGATATATCGTTTAACGTTATATACTATATCGATATAACGTATAACGTTATATACTATATCGATATAACGTATAACGTTATATACTATTACGGCATAACGTATAACGTTATATACTATTACGATATAACGTATAACGTTATATACGATAACGATATAACGTATAACGTTATATACTATATCGATATAACGTATATCGTTATATACTATATCGATATAACGTATAACGTTATATACTACTACGATATAACGTATAACGTTATATACTATATCGATATAACGTACAACGTTATATACTATATCGATATAACGTATTACATTATATACTACTACGATATAACGCATAAGGTTATATACTATATCGATATAACGTATAACGTTATATACTATATCGATATAACGTATAACGTTATATACTATATCGATATAACGTATAACGTTATATACTATAACGATATATCGTTTAACGTTATGTAGTATTACGATATAACGTATAACGTTATATACGATAACGATATAACGTATAACGTTATATACTATATCGATATAACGTATAACGTTATGTACGATAAGGGTATAACGTATAACGTTATATACTATAACGATATAACGTATAACGTTATATACTATTACGATATAACGTGTAACGTTATATACTATTACGATATAACGTATAACGTTATGTACGATAACGATATAACGTATAACGTTATATACGATAACGATATAACGTATAACGTTATATACGATAACGATATAACGTATAACGTTATATACTATTACGATATAACGTATAACGTTATATAATATAACGATATAACGTATAGCGTTATATACTATATCGATATAACGTATAACGTTATACACGATAACGATATAACGTATAACGTTATATACTATATCGATATAACGTATAACGTTATATACTATTACGATATAACGTATAACGTTATATAATATAACGATATAACGTATAGCGTTATATACTATATCGATATAACGTATAACGTTATATACGATAACGATATAACGTATAACGTTATATACTATATCGATATAACGTATATCGTTATATACTATATCGATATAACGTATAACATTAAATACTACTACGATATAACGTATAACGTTATATACTATATCGATATAACGTATAACGTTATATACTATAACGATATAACGTATAACGTTATATACTATATCGATATAACGTATAACGTTATATACTATGACGATATAACGTATAACGTTATATACTATTACGGCATAACGTATAACGTTATATACTATATCGATATAACGTATAACGTTATATACTATATCGATATAACGTATAACGTTATATACTATATCGATATAACGTATAACGGTATATACTATTACGGCATAACGTATAACGTTATGTAATATAACGATATAACGTATAACGTTATATACTACTACGATATAACGTATAACGTTATATACTATATCGATATAACGTATAACGTTACATACTATATCGATATAACGTATAACGTTATATACTATAACGATATATCGTTTAACGTTATGTAGTATTACGATATAACGTATAACGTTATATACGATAACGATATAACGTATAACGTTATATACTATATCGATATAACGTATTACGTTATATACTATATCGATATAACGTATAACGTTATATACTATTACGATATAACGTATAACGTTATATACGATAACGATATAACGTATAACGTTATATACTATTACGATATAACGTATAACGTTATATACGATAACGATATAACGTATAACGTTATATACTATATCGATATAACGTATAACGTTGTATACTATATCGATATAACGTATAACGTTATATACTACTACGATATAACGTATAACGTTATATACTATATCGATATAACGTATAACGTTATATAATATATCGATATAACGTATTACGTTATATACTATATCGATATAACGTATAACGTTATATACTATAACGATATAGCGTATAACGTTATATGCTATATCGATATAACGTATAACGTTATATACTATAACGATATAACGTATAACGTTATATACTATATCGATATAACGTATAACGTTATATACTATATCGATATGACGTATAACGTTATATACTATTACGATATAACGTATAACGTTATATACGATAACGATATTACGTATAACGTTATATACTATTACAATATAACGTATAACGTTATATACGATAACGATATAACGTATAACGTTATATACTATTACGGCATAACGTATAACGTTATATAATATAACGATATAACGTATAACGTTATATACTACTACGATATAACGTATAACGTTATATACTATATCGATATAACGTATAACGTTATATACTATATCGATATAACGTATAACGTTATATACTATAACGATATAGCGTATAACGTTATATGCTATATCGATATAACGTATAACGTTATATACTATAACGATATAACGTATAACGTTATATACTATATCGATATAACGTATAACGTTATATACTATATCGATATAACGTATAACGTTATATACTATTACGGCATAACGTATAACGTTATATACTATTACGATATAACGTATAACGTTATATACTATAACGATATAACGTATAACGTTATATACTACTACGATATAACGTATAACGTTATATACTATATCGATATAACGTATAACGTTATATACTATATCGATATAACGTATAACGTTATATACTATATCGATATGACGTATAACGTTATATACTATTACGATATAACGTATAACGTTATATACGATAACGATATTACGTATAACGTTATATACTATTACAATATAACGTATAACGTTATATACGATAACGATATAACGTATAACGTTATATACTATTACGGCATAACGTATAACGTTATATAATATAACGATATAACGTATAACGTTATATACTACTACGATATAACGTATAACGTTATATACTATATCGATATAACGTATAACGTTACATACTATATCGATATAACGTATAACGTTATATACTATAACGATATATCGTTTAACGTTATGTAGTATTACGATATAACGTATAACGTTATATACGATAACGATATAACGTATAACGTTATATACTATATCGATATAACGTATTACGTTATATACTATATCGATATAACGTATAACGTTATATACTATAACGATATAACGTATAACGTTATATGCTATATCGATATAACGTATAACGTTATATCCTATATCGATATAACGTATAACGTTATATACTATATCGATATAACGTATAACGTTATATACTATAACGATATAACGTATAACGTTATATACTACTACGATATAACGTATAACGTTATATACTATATCGATATAACGTATAACGTTATATACTATATCGATATAACGTATAACGTTATATACTATAACGATATAGCGTATAACGTTATATGCTATATCGATATAACGTATAACGTTATATACTATAACGATATAACGTATAACGTTATATACTATATCGATATAACGTATAACGTTATATACTATATCGATATAACGTATAACGTTATATACTATTACGGCATAACGTATAACGTTATATACTATTACGATATAACGTATAACGTTATATACTATAACGATATAACGTATAACGTTATATACTACTACGATATAACGTATAACGTTATATACTATATCGATATAACGTATAACGTTATATACTATATCGATATAACGTATAACGTTATATACGATAACGATATAACGTATAACGTTATATACTATATCGATATAACGTATAACGTTATATACATTAACGGTATAACGTATAACGTTATATACTATATCGATATAACGTATAACGTTATGTACGATAACGGTATAACGTATAACGTTATATACTAAAACGATATAACGTATAACGTTATATACTATATCGATATAACGTATAACGTTATATACTATAACGATATAACGTATAACGTTATATACTACTACGATATAACGTATAACGTTATATACTATATCGATATAACGTATAACGTTATATACTATATCGATATAACGTATAACGTTATATACCATTACGGCATAACGTATAACGTTATATACTATAACGATATAACGTATAACGTTATATACTATATCGATATAACGTATAACGTTATATAATATATCGATATAACGTATAACGTTATATACCATATCGATATAACGTATAATGTTATATACTATATCGATATAACGTATAACGTTATATACTATAACGATATAACGTATAACGTTATATACTACTACGATATAACGTATAACGTTATATACTATATCGATATAACGTATAACGTTATATACTATATCGATATAACGTATAATGTTATATACTATATCGATATAACGTATAACGTTATATACTATAACGATATAACGTATAACGTTATATACTATATCGATATAACGTATAACGTTATATACTATATCGATATAACGTATAACGTTATATACATTAACGGTATAACGTATAACGTTATATACATTAACGGTATAACGTATAACGTTATATACATTAACGGTATAACGTATAACGTTATATACTATATCGATATAACGTATAACGTTATATACTATTACGATATAACGTATAACGTTATATACTATATCGATATAACGTATAACGTTATATACTATATCGATATAACGTATAATGTTATATACTATATCGATATAACGTATAACGTTATATACTATAACGATATAACGTATAACGTTATATACATTAACGGTATAACGTATAACGTTATATACTATATCGATATAACGTATAACGTTATATACTATATCGATATAACGTATAACGTTATATACATTAACGGTATAACGTATAACGTTATATACTATATCGATATAACGTATAACGTTATATACTATTACGATATAACGTATAACGTTATATACGATAATGATATAACGTATAACGTTATATACTATTACGATATAACGTATAACGTTATATACGATAATGATATAACGTATAACGTTATATACTATTACGATATAACGTATAACGTTATATACTATATCGATATAACGTATAACGTTATATACTATATCGATATAACGTATAACGTTATATACATAAACGGTATAACGTATAACGTTATATACTATATCGATATAACGTATAACGTTATATACTATTACGATATAACGTATAACGTTATATACTATATCGATATAACGTATAACGTTATATACTATATCGATATAACGTATAACGTTATATACTATAACGATATATCGTTTAACGTTATGTAGTATTACGATATAACGTATAACGTTATATACTATAACGATATAACGTATAACGTTATATACTATAACGTATAACGTTATATACTACTACGATATAACGTATAACGTTATATACTATATCGAAATAACGTATAACGTTATATACTACTACGATATAACGTATAACGTTATATACTATATCGATATAACGTATAACGTTATATACTACTACGATATAACGTATAACGTTATATACTATTACGATATAACGTATAACGTTATATACGATAACGATATAACGTATAACGTTATATACTATAACGATATAACGTATAACGTTATATACTACTACGATATAACGTATAACGTTATATACTATTACGATATAACGTATAACGTTATATACGATAACGATATAACGTATAACGTTATATACTATATCGATATAACGTATAACGTTATATACTATATCGATATAACGTATAACGTTATATACTATATCGATATAACGTATAACGTTATATACTATAACGATATAACGTATAACGTTATATACTGCTACGATATAACGTATAACGTTATATACTATATCGATATAACGTATAACGTTATATACTATAACGATATAACGTATAACGTTATATACTGCTACGATATAACGTATAACGTTATATACTATAACGATATATCGTTTAACGTTATGTAGTATTACGATATAACGTATAACGTTATATACTATAACGATATAACGTATAACGTTATATACTACTACGATATAACGTATAACGTTATATACTATATCGATATAACGTATAACGTTATATACTATATCGATATAACGTATAATGTTATATACTATATCGATATAACGTATAACGTTATATACTATAACGATATAACGTATAACGTTATATACTATATCGATATAACGTATAACGTTATATACTATATCGATATAACGTATAATGTTATATACTATATCGATATAACGTATAACGTTATATACTATATCGATATAACGTATAACGTTATATACTATAACGATATAACGTATAACGTTATATACTACTACGATATAACGTATAACGTTATATCCTATTACGATATAACGTATAACGTTATATACGATAACGATATAACGTATAACGTTATATACTATATCGATATAACGTATAACGTTATATACTATATCGATATAACGTATAACGTTATGTACGATAACGGTATAACGTATAACGTTATATACTATATCGATATAACGTATAACGTTATATACTATATCGATATAACGTATAACGTTATATACTATAACGATATATCGTTTAACGTTATGTAGTATTACGATATAACGTATAACGTTATATACTATAACGATATAACGTATAACGTTATATACTACTACGATATAACGTATAACGTTATATACTATATCGATATAACGTATAACGTTATATACTATATCGATATAACGTATAATGTTATATACTATATCGATATAACGTATAACGTTATATACTATAACGATATAACGTATAACGTTATATACTATATCGATATAACGTATAACGTTATATACTATATCGATATAACGTATAACCTTATATACATTAACGGTATAACGTATAACGTTATATACATTAACGGTATAACGTATAACGTTATATACTATATCGATATAACGTATAACGTTATATACTATTACGATATAACGTATAACGTTATATACTATATCGATATAACGTATAACGTTATATACCATATCGATATAACGTATAATGTTATATACTATATCGATATAACGTATAACGTTATATACTATAACGATATAACGTATAACGTTATATACTATATCGATATAACTTATAACGTTATATACTATATCGATATAACATATAACGTTATATACTATATCGATATAACGTATAACGTTATATACTATAACGATATAACGTATAACGTTATATACTATATCGATATAACGTATAACGTTATATACTATTACGATATAACGTATAACGTTATATAATATAACGATATAACGTATAACGTTATATAATATAACGATATAACGTATAACGTTATATACTATATCGATATAACGTATAACGTTATATACTATATCGATATAACGTATAACGTTATGTACGATAACGGTATAACGTATAACGTTATATACTATATCGATATAACGTATAATGTTATATACTATATCGATATAACGTATAACGTTATATACTATAACGATATAACGTATAACGTTATATACTATATCGATATAACGTATAACGTTATATACTATATCGATATAACGTATAACGTTATATACATTAACGGTATAACGTATAACGTTATATACTATATCGATATAACGTATAACGTTATATACTATATCGATATAACGTATAACGTTATATACATTAACGGTATAACGTATAACGTTATATACTATATCGATATAACGTATAACGTTATATACTATTACGATATAACGTATAACGTTATATACTATATCGATATAACGTATAACGTTATATACTATATCGATATAACGTATAATGTTATATACTATATCGATATAACGTATAACGTTATATACTATAACGATATAACGTATAACGTTATATACTATATCGATATAACGTATAACGTTATATACTATTACGATATAACGTATAACGTTATATAATATAACGATATAACGTATAACGTTATATAATATAACGATATAACGTATAACGTTATATACTATTAAGATATAACGTATGGCGTTATATACTATATCGATATAACGTATAACGTTATATACTATAACGATATAACGTATAACGTTATATACATTAACGGTATAACGTATAACGTTATATACTATATCGATATAACGTATAACGTTATGTACGATAACGGTATAACGTATAACGTTATATACTATATCGATATAACGTATAACGTTATATACATTAACGGTATAACGTATAACGTTATATACTATATCGATATAACGTATAACGTTATGTACGATAACGGTATAACGTATAACGTTATATACTATATCGATATAACGTATAACGTTATGTACGATAACGGTATAACGTATAACGTTATATACTATAACGATATAACGTATAACGTTATATACTATATCGATATAACGTATAACGTTATGTACGATAACGGTATAACGTATAACGTTATATACTATATCGATATAACGTATAACGTTATATACTATATCGATATAACGTATAACGTTATATACTATAACGATATATCGTTTAACGTTATGTAGTATTACGATATAACGTATAACGTTATATACTATAACGATATAACGTATAACGTTATATACTATAACGTATATCGTTATATACTACTACGATATAACGTATAACGTTATATACTATATCGATATAACGTATAACGTTATGTACGATAACGGTATAACGTATAACGTTATATACTATAACGATATAACGTATAACGTTATATACTATATCGATATAACGTATAACGTTATGTACGATAACGGTATAACGTATAACGTTATATACTATATCGATATAACGTATAACGTTATATACTATATCGATATAACGTATAACGTTATATACTATAACGATATATCGTTTAACGTTATGTAGTATTACGATATAACGTATAACGTTATATACTATAACGATATAACGTATAACGTTATATACTATAACGTATAACGCTATATACTACTACGATATAACGTATAACGTTATATACTATATCGATATAACGTATAACGTTATATACTACTACGATATAACGTATAACGTTATATACTATATCGATATAACGTATAACGTTATATACTACTACGATATAACGTATAACGTTATATACTATTACGATATAACGTATAACGTTATATACGATAACGATATAACGTATAACGTTATATACTATAACGATATAACGTATAGCGTTATATACAACTACGATATAACGTATAACGTTATATACTATTACGATATAACGTATAACGTTATATACGATAACGATATAACGTATAACGTTATATACTATATCGATATAACGTATAACGTTATATACTATATCGATATAACGTATAACGTTATATACTATAACGATATAACGTATAACGTTATATACTGCTACGATATAACGTATAACGTTATATACTATTACGATATAACGTATAACGTTATATACGATAACGATATAACGTATAACGTTATATACTATATCGATATAACGTATAACGTTATATACTATATCGATATAACGTATAACGTTATATACTACTACGATATAACGTATAACGTTATATACTATTACGATATAACGTATAACGTTATATACGATAACGATATAACGTATAACGTTATATACTATAACGATATAACGTATAACGTTATATACTACTACGATATAACGTATAACGTTATATACTATTACGATATAACGTATAACGTTATATACGATAACGATATAACGTATAACGTTATATACTATATCGATATAACGTATAACGTTATATACTATATCGATATAACGTATAACGTTATATACTATATCGATATAAAGTATAACGTTATATACTATAACGATATAACGTATAACGTTATATACTATAACGATATAACGTATAACGTTATATACTATATCGATATAACGTATAACGTTATATACTATATCGATATAACGTATAACGTTATATACGATAACGATATAACGTATAACGTTATATACGATAACGATATAACGTATAACGTTATATACGATAACGATATAACGTATAACGTTATATACTATTACGATATAACGTATAACGTTATATACGATAACGATATAACATATAACGTTATATACTATATCGATATAACGTATAACGTTATATACTATATCGATATAACGTATAACGTTATATACTATATCGATATAACGTATAACGTTATATACTATATCGATATAACGTATAACGTTATATACTATATCGATATAACGTATAACGTTATATACTATATCGATATAACGTATAACGTTATATACTATATCGATATAACGTATAACGTTATATACGATAACGATATAACGTATAACGTTATATACGATAACGATATAACGTATAACGTTATATACTATTACGATATAACGTATAACGTTATGTACGATAACGATATAACGTATAACGTTATATACTATAACGATATAACGTATAACGTTATATACTACTACGATATAACGTATAACGTTATATACTATTACGATATAACGTATAACGTTATATACGATAACGATATAACGTATAACGTTATATACTATATCGATATAACGTATAACGTTATATACTATATCGATATAACGTATAACGTTATATACTATATCGATATAACGTATAACGTTATATACTATAACGATCTAACGTATAACGTTATATACTATATCGATATAACGTATAACGTTATATACCATATCGATATAACGTATAATGTTATATACTATATCGATATAACGTATAACGTTATATACTATAACGATATAACGTATAACGTTATATACTATATCGATATAACTTATAACGTTATATACTATATCGATATAACATATAACGTTATATACTATATCGATATAACGTATAACGTTATATACTATAACGATATAACGTATAACGTTATATACTATATCGATATAACGTATAACGTTATATACTATTACGATATAACGTATAACGTTATATACTATATCGATATAACGTATAACGTTATATACTATTACGATATAACGTATAACGTTATATACGATAATGATATAACGTATAACGTTATATACTACTACGATATAACGTATAACGTTATATACTATATCGATATAACGTATAACGTTATATACTATATCGATATAACGTATAACGTTATATACTATATCGATATAACGTATAACGTTATATACATTAACGGTATAACGTATAACGTTATATACATTAACGGTATAACGTATAACGTTATATACATTAACGGTATAACGTATAACGTTATATACTATATCGATATAACGTATAACGTTATATACTATTACGATATAACGTATAACGTTATATACTATATCGATATAACGTATAACGTTATATACTATATCGATATAACGTATAATGTTATATACTATATCGATAT
Source organism: Bombus affinis (assembly GCF_024516045.1). Lineage (NCBI taxonomy): Eukaryota > Metazoa > Arthropoda > Insecta > Hymenoptera > Apidae > Bombus > Bombus affinis. The sequence continues at coordinate 113,912 of NW_026108852.1, read as the reverse complement.
AACGTATAACGTTATATACTATAACGATATAACGTATAACGTTATATACATTAACGGTATAACGTATAACGTTATATACTATATCGATATAACGTATAACGTTATATACTATATCGATATAACGTATAACGTTATATACATTAACGGAATAACGTATAACGTTATATACTATATCGATATAACGTATAACGTTATATACTATTACGATATAACGTATAACGTTATATACGATAATGATATAACGTATAACGTTATATACTATTACGATATAACGTATAACGTTATATACGATAATGATATAACGTATAACGTTATATACTATTACGATATAACGTATAACGTTATATACTATATCGATATAACGTATAACGTTATATACTATATCGATATAACGTATAACGTTATATACATAAACGGTATAACGTATAACGTTATATACTATATCGATATAACGTATAACGTTATATACTATTACGATATAACGTATAACGTTATATACTATATCGATATAACGTATAACGTTATATACTATATCGATATAACGTATAACGTTATATACTATAACGATATATCGTTTAACGTTATGTAGTATTACGATATAACGTATAACGTTATATACTATAACGATATAACGTATAACGTTATATACTATAACGTATAACGTTATATACTACTACGATATAACGTATAACGTTATATACTATATCGAAATAACGTATAACGTTATATACTACTACGATATAACGTATAACGTTATATACTATATCGATATAACGTATAACGTTATATACTACTACGATATAACGTATAACGTTATATACTATTACGATATAACGTATAACGTTATATACGATAACGATATAACGTATAACGTTATATACTATAACGATATAACGTATAACGTTATATACTACTACGATATAACGTATAACGTTATATATTATTACGATATAACGTATAACGTTATATACGATAACGATATAGCGTATAACGTTATATACTATATCGATATAACGTATAACGTTATATACTATATCGATATAACGTATAACGTTATATACTATATCGATATAACGTATAACGTTATATACTATAACGATATAACGTATAACGTTATATACTGCTACGATATAACGTATAACGTTATATACTATTACGATATAACGTATAACGTTATATACGATAACGATATAACGTATAACGTTATATACTATATCGATATAACGTATAACGTTATATACTATATCGATATAACGTATAACGTTATATACTACTACGATATAACGTATAACGTTATATACTATTACGATATAACGTATAACGTTTTATACGATAACGATATAACGTATAACGTTATATACTACTACGATATAACGTATAACGTTATATACTATTACGATATAACGTATAACGTTATATACGATAACGATATAACGTATAACGTTATATACTATATCGATATAACGTATAACGTTATATACTATATCGATATAACGTATAACGTTATATACTATATCGATATAACGTATAACGTTATATACTATAACGATATAACGTATAACGTTATATTCTATATCGATATAACGTATAACGTTGTATACTATTACGATATAACGTATAACGTTATATACTATATCGATATAACGTATAACGTTATATACTATAACGATATAACGTATAACGTTATATACTATATCGATATAACGTATAACGTTATATACTATTACGATATAACGTATAACGCTATATACTCTTAAGATATAACGTATGACGTTATATACTATATCGATATAACGTATAACGTTATATACTATAACGATATATCGTTTAACGTTATGTAGTATTACTATATAACGTATAACGTTATATACTATAACGATATAACGTATAACGTTATATACTACTACGATATAACGTATAACGTTATATACTATATCGATATAACGTATAACGTTATATACTATATCGATATAACGTATAATGTTATATACTATATCGATATAACGTATAACGTTATATACTATAACGATATAACGTATAACGTTATATACTATATCGATATAACGTATAACGCTATATACTACTACGATATAACGTATAACGTTATATACTATATCGATATAACGTATAACGTTATATACTATATCGATATAACGTATTACGTTATATACTATATCGATATAACGTATAACGTTATATACTATTACGATATAACGTATAACGTTATATAATATAACGATATAACGTATAACGTTATATACTATTAAGATATAACGTATGGCGTTATATACTATATCGATATAACGTATAACGTTATATACTATATCGATATAACGTATAACGTTATATACTATATCGATATAACGTATAACGTTATGTACGATAACGGTATAACGTATAACGTTATATACTATATCGATATAACGTATAACGTTATATACTATATCGATATAACGTATAACGTTATATACATTAACGGTATAACGTATAACGTTATATACTATATCGATATAACGTATAACGTTATGTACGATAACGGTATAACGTATAACGTTATATACTATAACGATATAACGTATAACGTTATATACTATATCGATATAACGTATAACGTTATGTACGATAACGGTATAACGTATAACGTTATATACTATATCGATATAACGTATAACGTTATATACTATATCGATATAACGTATAACGTTATATACTATAACGATATATCGTTTAACGTTATGTAGTATTACGATATAACGTATAACGTTATATACTATAACGATATAACGTATAACGTTATATACTATAACGTATAACGCTATATACTACTACGATATAACGTATAACGTTATATACTATATCGATATAACGTATAACGTTATATACTACTACGATATAACGTATAACGTTATATACTATATCGATATAACGTATAACGTTATATACTACTACGATATAACGTATAACGTTATATACTATTACGATATAACGTATAACGTTATATACGATAACGATATAACGTATAACGTTATATACTATAACGATATAACGTATAGCGTTATATACAACTACGATATAACGTATAACGTTATATACTATTACGATATAACGTATAACGTTATATACGATAACGATATAACGTATAACGTTATATACTATATCGATATAACGTATAACGTTATATACTATATCGATATAACGTATAACGTTATATACTATAACGATATAACGTATAACGTTATATACTGCTACGATATAACGTATAACGTTATATACTATTACGATATAACGTATAACGTTATATACGATAACGATATAACGTATAACGTTATATACTATATCGATATAACGTATAACGTTATATACTATATCGATATAACGTATAACGTTATATACTACTACGATATAACGTATAACGTTATATACTATTACGATATAACGTATAACGTTATATACGATAACGATATAACGTATAACGTTATATACTATAACGATATAACGTATAACGTTATATACTACTACGATATAACGTATAACGTTATATACTATTACGATATAACGTATAACGTTATATACGATAACGATATAACGTATAACGTTATATACTATATCGATATAACGTATAACGTTATATACTATATCGATATAACGTATAACGTTATATACTATATCGATATAAAGTATAACGTTATATACTATAACGATATAACGTATAACGTTATATACTATAACGATATAACGTATAACGTTATATACTATATCGATATAACGTATAACGTTATATACTATATCGATATAACGTATAACGTTATATACGATAACGATATAACGTATAACGTTATATACGATAACGATATAACGTATAACGTTATATACTATTACGATATAACGTATAACGTTATATACGATAACGATATAACATATAACGTTATATACTATATCGATATAACGTATAACGTTATATACTATATCGATATAACGTATAACGTTATATACTATATCGATATAACGTATAACGTTATATACTATATCGATATAACGTATAACGTTATATACTATATCGATATAACGTATAACGTTATATACTATATCGATATAACGTATAACGTTATATACTATATCGATATAACGTATAACGTTATATACGATAACGATATAACGTATAACGTTATATACGATAACGATATAACGTATAACGTTATATACTATTACGATATAACGTATAACGTTATGTACGATAACGATATAACGTATAACGTTATATACTATAACGATATAACGTATAACGTTATATACTACTACGATATAACGTATAACGTTATATACTATTACGATATAACGTATAACGTTATATACGATAACGATATAACGTATAACGTTATATACTATATCGATATAACGTATAACGTTATATACTATATCGATATAACGTATAACGTTATATACTATATCGATATAACGTATAACGTTATATACTATAACGATATAACGTATAACGTTATATACTATATCGATATAACGTATAACGTTATATACCATATCGATATAACGTATAATGTTATATACTATATCGATATAACGTATAACGTTATATACTATAACGATATAACGTATAACGTTATATACTATATCGATATAACTTATAACGTTATATACTATATCGATATAACATATAACGTTATATACTATATCGATATAACGTATAACGTTATATACTATAACGATATAACGTATAACGTTATATACTATATCGATATAACGTATAACGTTATATACTATTACGATATAACGTATAACGTTATATACTATATCGATATAACGTATAACGTTATATACTATTACGATATAACGTATAACGTTATATACGATAATGATATAACGTATAACGTTATATACTACTACGATATAACGTATAACGTTATATACTATATCGATATAACGTATAACGTTATATACTATATCGATATAACGTATAACGTTATATACTATATCGATATAACGTATAACGTTATATACATTAACGGTATAACGTATAACGTTATATACATTAACGGTATAACGTATAACGTTATATACATTAACGGTATAACGTATAACGTTATATACTATATCGATATAACGTATAACGTTATATACTATTACGATATAACGTATAACGTTATATACTATATCGATATAACGTATAACGTTATATACTATATCGATATAACGTATAATGTTATATACTATATCGATATAACGTATAACGTTATATACTATAACGATATAACGTATAACGTTATATACATTAACGGTATAACGTATAACGTTATATACTATATCGATATAACGTATAACGTTATATACTATATCGATATAACGTATAACGTTATATACATTAACGGTATAACGTATAACGTTATATACTATATCGATATAACGTATAACGTTATATACTATTACGATATAACGTATAACGTTATATACGATAATGATATAACGTATAACGTTATATACTATTACGATATAACGTATAACGTTATATACGATAATGATATAACGTATAACGTTATATACTATTACGATATAACGTATAACGTTATATACTATATCGATATAACGTATAACGTTATATACTATATCGATATAACGTATAACGTTATATACATAAACGGTATAACGTATAACGTTATATACTATATCGATATAACGTATAACGTTATATACTATTACGATATAACGTATAACGTTATATACTATATCGATATAACGTATAACGTTATATACTATATCGATATAACGTATAACGTTATATACTATAACGATATATCGTTTAACGTTATGTAGTATTACGATATAACGTATAACGTTATATACTATAACGATATAACGTATAACGTTATATACTATAACGTATAACGTTATATACTACTACGATATAACGTATAACGTTATATACTATATCGAAATAACGTATAACGTTATATACTACTACGATATAACGTATAACGTTATATACTATATCGATATAACGTATAACGTTATATACTACTACGATATAACGTATAACGTTATATACTATTACGATATAACGTATAACGTTATATACGATAACGATATAACGTATAACGTTATATACTATAACGATATAACGTATAACGTTATATACTACTACGATATAACGTATAACGTTATATACTATTACGATATAACGTATAACGTTATATACGATAACGATATAACGTATAACGTTATATACTATATCGATATAACGTATAACGTTATATACTATATCGATATAACGTATAACGTTATATACTATATCGATATAACGTATAACGTTATATACTATAACGATATAACGTATAACGTTATATACTGCTACGATATAACGTATAACGTTATATACTATTACGATATAACGTATAACGTTATATACGATAACGATATAACGTATAACGTTATATACTATATCGATATAACGTATAACGTTATATACTATATCGATATAACGTATAACGTTATATACTACTACGATATAACGTATAACGTTATATACTATTACGATATAACGTATAACGTTTTATACGATAACGATATAACGTATAACGTTATATACTATAACGATATAACGTATAACGTTATATACTACTACGATATAACGTATAACGTTATATACTATTACGATATAACGTATAACGTTATATACGATAACAATATAACGTATAACGTTATATACTATATCGATATAACGTATAACGTTATATACTATATCGATATAACGTATAACGTTATATACTATATCGATATAACGTATAACGTTATATACTATAACGATATAACGTATAACATTATATATACTACTACGATATAACGTATAACGTTATATCCTATTGCGATATAACGTATAACGTTATATACGATAACGATATAACGTATAACGTTATATACTATATCGATATAACGTATAACGTTATATACTATATAGATACAACGTATAACGTTATGTACGATAACGGTATAACGTATAACGTTATATACTATATCGATATAACGTATAACGTTATATACTATATCGATATAACGTATAACGTTATATACTATAACGATATAACGTATAACGTTATATTCTATATCGATATAACGTATAACGTTGTATACTATTACGATATAACGTATAACGTTATATACTATATCGATATAACGTATAACGTTATATACTATAACGATATAACGTATAACGTTATATACTATATCGATATAACGTATAACGTTATATACTATTACGATATAACGTATAACGTTATATACTCTTAAGATATAACGTATGACGTTATATACTATATCGATATAACGTATAACGTTATATACTATAACGATATATCGTTTAACGTTATGTAGTATTACTATATAACGTATAACGTTATATACTATAACGATATAACGTATAACGTTATATACTACTACGATATAACGTATAACGTTATATACTATATCGATATAACGTATAACGTTATATACTATATCGATATAACGTATAATGTTATATACTATATCGATATAACGTATAACGTTATATACTATAACGATATAACGTATAACGTTATATACTATATCGATATAACGTATAACGCTATATACTACTACGATATAACGTATAACGTTATATACTATATCGATATAACGTATAACGTTATATACTATATCGATATAACGTATTACGTTATATACTATATCGATATAACGTATAACGTTATATACTATTACGATATAACGTATAACGTTATATAATATAACGATATAACGTATAACGTTATATACTATTAAGATATAACGTATGGCGTTATATACTATATCGATATAACGTATAACGTTATATACTATATCGATATAACGTATAACGTTATATACTATATCGATATAACGTATAACGTTATGTACGATAACGGTATAACGTATAACGTTATATACTATATCGATATAACGTATAACGTTATATACTATATCGATATAACGTATAACGTTATATACTATAACGATATATCGTTTAACGTTATGTAGTATTACGATATAACGTATAACGTTATATACTATAACGATATAACGTATAACGTTATATACTACTACGATATAACGTATAACGTTATATACTATAACGATATAACGTATAACGTTATACACTATATCGATATAACGTATAACGTTATATACATTAACGGTATAACGTATAACGTTATATACTATAACGATATAACGTATAACGTTATATACTATATCGATATAACGTATAACGCTATATACTACTACGATATAACGTATAACGTTATATACTATATCGATATAACGTATAACGTTATATACTATATCGATATAACGTATTACGTTATATACTATATCGATATAACGTATAACGTTATATACTATTACGATATAACGTATAACGTTATATAATATAACGATATAACGTATAACGTTATATACTATAACGATATATCGTTTAACGTTATGTAGTATTACTATATAACGTATAACGTTATATACTATAACGATATAACGTATAACGTTATATACTACTACGATATAACGTATAACGTTATATACTATAACGATATAACGTATAACGTTATATACTATATCGATATAACGTATAACGTTATATACTATTACGATATAACGTATAACGTTATATACTCTTAAGATATAACGTATGACGTTATATACTATATCGATATAACGTATAACGTTATATACTATAACGATATATCGTTTAACGTTATGTAGTATTACTATATAACGTATAACGTTATATACTATAACGATATAACGTATAACGTTATATACTACTACGATATAACGTATAACGTTATATACTATATCGATATAACGTATAACGTTATATACTATATCGATATAACGTATAATGTTATATACTATATCGATATAACGTATAACGTTATATACTATAACGATATAACGTATAACGTTATATACTATATCGATATAACGTATAACGCTATATACTACTACGATATAACGTATAACGTTATATACTATATCGATATAACGTATAACGTTATATACTATATCGATATAACGTATTACGTTATATACTATATCGATATAACGTATAACGTTATATACTATTACGATATAACGTATAACGTTATATAATATAACGATATAACGTATAACGTTATATACTATTAAGATATAACGTATGGCGTTATATACTATATCGATATAACGTATAACGTTATATACTATATCGATATAACGTATAACGTTATATACTATATCGATATAACGTATAACGTTATGTACGATAACGGTATAACGTATAACGTTATATACTATATCGATATAACGTATAACGTTATATACTATATCGATATAACGTATAACGTTATATACTATAACGATATATCGTTTAACGTTATGTAGTATTACGATATAACGTATAACGTTATATACTATAACGATATAACGTATAACGTTATATACTACTACGATATAACGTATAACGTTATATACTATAACGATATAACGTATAACGTTATACACTATATCGATATAACGTATAACGTTATATACATTAACGGTATAACGTATAACGTTATATACTATAACGATATAACGTATAACGTTATATACTATATCGATATAAAGTATAACGTTATATACGATAACGGTATAACGTATAACGTTATATACTATATCGATATAACGTATAACGTTATATACTATATCGATATAACGTATAACGTTATATACTATATCGATATAACGTATAACGTTATATACTATAACGATATATCGTTTAACGTTATGTAGTATTACGATATAACGTATAACGTTATATACTATAACGATATAACGTATAACGTTATATACTACTACGATATAACGTATAACGTTATATACTATATCGATATAACGTATAACGTTATATACTATATCGATATAACGTATAATGTTATATACTATATCGATATAACGTATAACGTTATATACTATAACGATATAACGTATAACGTTATATACTATATCGATATAACGTATAACGTTATATACTATATCGATATAACGTATAACGTTATATACATTAACGGTATAACGTATAACGTTATATACTATATCGATATAACGTATAACGTTATATACTATTACGATATAACGTATAACGTTATATACGATAATGATATAACGTATAACGTTATATACTATTACGATATAACGTATAACGTTATATACTATATCGATATAACGTATAACGTTATATACTATATCGATATAACGTATAACGTTATATACTATATCGATATAACGTATAACGTTATATACATTAACGGTATAACGAATAACGTTATATACTATATCGATATAACGTATAACGTTATATACTACTACGATATAACGTATAACGTTATATACTATATCGATATAACGTATAACGTTATATACTATATCGATATAACGTATTACGTTATATACTATATCGATATAACGTATAACGTTATATACTATAACGATATAACGTATAACGTTATATTCTATATCGATATAACGTATAACGTTGTATACTATTACGATATAACGTATAACGTTATATACTATATCGATATAACGTATAACGTTATATACTATATCGACATAACGTATAACGTTATATACTATAACGATATATCGTTTAACGTTATGTAGTATTACGATATAACGTATAACGTTATATACTATAACGATATAACGTATAACGTTATATACTATAACGTATAACGTTATATACTACTACGATATAACGTATAACGTTATATACTATATCGAAATAACGTATAACGTTATATACTACTACGATATAACGTATAACGTTATATACTATTACGATATAACGTATAACGTTATATACGATAACGATATAACGTATAACGTTATATACTATATCGATATAACGTATAACGTTATATACTATATCGATATAACGTATAACGTTATATACTATAACGATATAACGTATAACGTTATATACTATATCGATATAACGTATAACGTTATATACTATATCGATATAACGTATAACGTTATATACTATATCGATATAACGTATAACGTTATATACGATAACGATATAACGTATAACGTTATATACTATATCGATATAACGTATAACGTTATATACTATATCGATATAACGTATAACGTTATATACTACTACGATATAACGTATAACGTTATATACTATTACGATATAACGTATAACGTTATATACGATAACGATATAACGTATAACGTTATATACTATATCGATATAACGTATAACGTTATATACTATATCGATATAACGTATAACGTTATATACTACTACGATATAACGTATAACGTTATATACTATTACGATATAACGTATAACGTTATATACGATAACGATATAACGTATAACGTTATACACTATAACGATATAACGTATAACGTTATATACTACTACGATATAACGTATAACGTTATATACTACTACGATATAACGTATAACGTTATATACTATTACGATATAACGTATAACGTTATATACGATAACGATATAACGTATAACGTTATATACTATATCGATATAACGTATAACGTTATATACTATAACGTATAACGTTATATACTACTACGATATAACGTATAACGTTATATACTATATCGAAATAACGTATAACGTTATATACTACTACGATATAACGTATAACGTTATATACTATTACGATATAACGTATAACGTTATATACGATAACGATATAACGTATAACGTTATATACTATATCGATATAACGTATAACGTTATATACTATATCGATATAACGTATAACGTTATATACTATAACGATATAACGTATAACGTTATATACTATATCGATATAACGTATAACGTTATATACTATATCGATATAACGTATAACGTTATATACTATATCGATATAACGTATAACGTTATATACGATAACGATATAACGTATAACGTTATATACTATATCGATATAACGTATAACGTTATATACTATATCGATATAACGTATAACGTTATATACTACTACGATATAACGTATAACGTTATATACTATTACGATATAACGTATAACGTTATATACGATAACGATATAACGTATAACGTTATATACTATATCGATATAACGTATAACGTTATATACTATATCGATATAACGTATAACGTTATATACTACTACGATATAACGTATAACGTTATATACTATTACGATATAACGTATAACGTTATATACGATAACGATATAACGTATAACGTTATACACTATAACGATATAACGTATAACGTTATATACTACTACGATATAACGTATAACGTTATATACTACTACGATATAACGTATAACGTTATATACTATTACGATATAACGTATAACGTTATATACGATAACGATATAACGTATAACGTTATATACTATATCGATATAACGTATAACGTTATATACTATATCGATATAACGTATAACGTTATATACTATATCGATATAACGTATAACGTTATATACTATATCGATATAACGTATAACGTTATATACTATATCGATATAACGTATAACGTTATGTACGATAACGGTATAACGTATAACGTTATATACTATATCGATATAACGTATAACGTTATATACTATATCGATATAACGTATAACGTTATATACTATAACGATATATCGTTTAACGTTATGTAGTATTACGATATAACGTATAACGTTATATACTATAACGATATAACGTATAACGTTATATACTACTACGATATAACGTATAACGTTATATACTATATCGATATAACGTATAACGTTATATACTATATCGATATAACGTATAATGTTATATACTATATCGATATAACGTATAACGTTATATACTATAACGATATAACGTATAACGTTATATACTATATCGATATAACGTATAACGTTATATACTATATCGATATAACGTATAACGTTATATACATTAACGGTATAACGTATAACGTTATATACATTAACGGTATAACGTATAACGTTATATACATTAACGGTATAACGTATAACGTTATATACTATATCGATATAACGTATAACGTTATATACTATTACGATATAACGTATAACGTTATATACTATATCGATATAACGTATAACGTTATATACTATATCGATATAACGTATAATGTTATATACTATATCGATATAACGTATAACGTTATATACTATAACGATATAACGTATAACGTTATATACATTAACGGTATAACGTATAAGGTTATATACTATATCGATATAACGTATAACGTTATATACTATATCGATATAACGTATAACGTTATATACATTAACGGTATAACGTATAACGTTATATACTATATCGATATAACGTATAACGTTATATACTATTACGATATAACGTATAACGTTATATACGATAATGATATAACGTATAACGTTATATACTATTACGATATAACGTATAACGTTATATACGATAATGATATAACGTATAACGTTATATACTATTACGATATAACGTATAACGTTATATACTATATCGATATAACGTATAACGTTATATACTATATCGATATAACGTATAACGTTATATACATAAACGGTATAACGTATAACGTTATATACTATATCGATATTACGTATAACGTTATATACTATTACGATATAACGTATAACGTTATATACTATATCGATATAACGTATAACGTTATATACTATATCGATATAACGTATAACGTTATATACTATAACGATATATCGTTTAACGTTATGTAGTATTACGATATAACGTATAACGTTATATACTATAACGATATAACGTATAACGTTATATACTATAACGTATAACGTTATATACTACTACGATATAACGTATAACGTTATATACTATATCGAAATAACGTATAACGTTATATACTACTACGATATAACGTATAACGTTATATACTATATCGATATAACGTATAACGTTATATACTACTACGATATAACGTATAACGTTATATACTATTACGATATAACGTATAACGTTATATACGATAACGATATAACGTATAACGTTATATACTATAACGATATAACGTATAACGTTATATACTACTACGATATAACGTATAACGTTATATACTATTACGATATAACGTATAACGTTATATACGATAACGATATAACGTATAACGTTATATACTATATCGATATAACGTATAACGTTATATACTATATCGATATAACGTATAACGTTATATACTATATCGATATAACGTATAACGTTATATACTATAACGATATAACGTATAACGTTATATACTGCTACGATATAACGTATAACGTTATATACTATTACGATATAACGTATAACGTTATATACGATAACGATATAACGTATAACGTTATATACTATATCGATATAACGTATAACGTTATATACTATATCGATATAACGTATAACGTTATATACTACTACGATATAACGTATAACGTTATATACTATTACGATATAACGTATAACGTTTTATACGATAACGATATAACGTATAACGTTATATACTATAACGATATAACGTATAACGTTATATACTACTACGATATAACGTATAACGTTATATACTATTACGATATAACGTATAACGTTATATACGATAACGATATAACGTATAACGTTATATACTATATCGATATAACGTATAACGTTATATACTATATCGATATAACGTATAACGTTATATACTATATCGATATAACGTATAACGTTATATACTATAACGATATAACGTATAACATTATATATACTACTACGATATAACGTATAACGTTATATCCTATTACGATATAACGTATAACGTTATATACGATAACGATATAACGTATAACGTTATATACTATATCGATATAACGTATAACGTTATATACTATATAGATACAACGTATAACGTTATGTACGATAACGGTATAACGTATAACGTTATATACTATATCGATATAACGTATAACGTTATATACTATATCGATATAACGTATAACGTTATATACTATAACGATATATCGTTTAACGTTATGTAGTATTACGATATAACGTATAACGTTATATACTATAACGATATAACGTATAACGTTATATACTACTACGATATAACGTATAACGTTATATACTATATCGATATAACGTATAACGTTATATACTATATCGATATAACGTATAATGTTATATACTATATCGATATAACGTATAACGTTATATACTATAACGATATAACGTATAACGTTATATACTATATCGATATAACGTATAACGTTATATACTATATCGATATAACGTATAACCTTATATACATTAACGGTATAACGTATAACGTTATATACATTAACGGTATAACGTATAACGTTATATACTATATCGATATAACGTATAACGTTATATACTATTACGATATAACGTATAACGTTATATACTATATCGATATAACGTATAACGTTATATACTATATCGATATAACGTATAATGTTATATACTATATCGATATAACGTATAACGTTATATACTATAACGATATAACGTATAACGTTATATACTATATCGATATAACGTATAACGTTATATACTATATCGATATAACGTATAACGTTATATACTATATCGATATAACGTATAACGTTATATACTATAACGATATAACGTATAACGTTATATACTACTACGATATAACGTATAACGTTATATCCTATTACGATATAACGTATAACGTTATATACGATAACGATATAACGTATAACGTTATATACTATATCGATATAACGTATAACGTTATATACTATATCGATATAACGTATAACGTTATGTACGATAACGGTATAACGTATAACGTTATATACTATATCGATATAACGTATAACGTTATATACTATATCGATATAACGTATAACGTTATATACTATAACGATATATCGTTTAACGTTATGTAGTATTACGATATAACGTATAACGTTATATACTATAACGATATAACGTATAACGTTATATACTACTACGATATAACGTATAACGTTATATACTATATCGATATAACGTATAACGTTATATACTATATCGATATAACGTATAATGTTATATACTATATCGATATAACGTATAACGTTATATACTATAACGATATAACGTATAACGTTATATACTATATCGATATAACGTATAACGTTATATACTATATCGATATAACGTATAACCTTATATACATTAACGGTACAACGTATAACGTTATATACATTAACGGTATAACGTATAACGTTATATACTATATCGATATAACGTATAACGTTATATACTATTACGATATAACGTATAACGTTATATACTATATCGATATAACGTATAACGTTATATACCATATCGATATAACGTATAATGTTATATACTATATCGATATAACGTATAACGTTATATACTATAACGATATAACGTATAACGTTATATACTATATCGATATAACTTATAACGTTATATACTATATCGATATAACATATAACGTTATATACTATATCGATATAACGTATAACGTTATATACTATAACGATATAACGTATAACGTTATATACTATATCGATATAACGTATAACGTTATATACTATTACGATATAACGTATAACGTTATATAATATAACGATATAACGTATAACGTTATATAATATAACGATATAACGTATAACGTTATATACTATATCGATATAACGTATAACGTTATATACTATATCGATATAACGTATAACGTTATGTACGATAACGGTATAACGTATAACGTTATATACTATATCGATATAACGTATAATGTTATATACTATATCGATATAACGTATAACGTTATATACTATAACGATATAACGTATTACGTTATATACTATATCGATATAACGTATAACGTTATATACTATATCGATATAACGTATAACGTTATATACATTAACGGTATAACGTATAACGTTATATACTATATCGATATAACGTATAACGTTATATACTATATCGATATAACGTATAACGTTATATACATTAACGGTATAACGTATAACGTTATATACTATATCGATATAACGTATAACGTTATATACTATTACGATATAACGTATAACGTTATATACGATAATGATATAACGTATAACGTTATATACTATTACGATATAACGTATAACGTTATATACTATATCGATATAACGTATAACGTTATATACTATATCGATATAACGTATAACGTTATATACATAAACGGTATAACGTATAACGTTATATACTATATCGATATAACGTATAACGTTATATACTATTACGATATAACGTATAACGTTATATACTATATCGATATAACGTATAACGTTATATACTATATCGATATAACGTATAATGTTATATACTATATCGATATAACGTATAACGTTATATACTATAACGATATAACGTATAACGTTATATACTATATCGATATAACGTATAACGTTATATACTATATCGATATAACATATAACGTTATATACTATATCGATATAACGTATAACGTTATATACTATAACGATATAACGTATAACGTTATATACTATATCGATATAACGTATAACGTTATATACTATTACGATATAACGTATAACGTTATATAATATAACGATATAACGTATAACGTTATATAATATAACGATATAACGTATAACGTTATATACTATTAAGATATAACGTATGGCGTTATATACTATATCGATATAACGTATAACGTTATATACTATAACGATATAACGTATAACGTTATATACATTAACGGTATAACGTATAACGTTATATACTATATCGATATAACGTATAACGTTATGTACGATAACGGTATAACGTATAACGTTATATACTATATCGATATAACGTATAACGTTATATACATTAACGGTATAACGTATAACGTTATATACTATATCGATATAACGTATAACGTTATGTACGATAACGGTATAACGTATAACGTTATATACTATATCGATATAACGTATAACGTTATGTACGATAACGGTATAACGTATAACGTTATATACTATAACGATATAACGTATAACGTTATATACTATATCGATATAACGTATAACGTTATGTACGATAACGGTATAACGTATAACGTTATATACTATATCGATATAACGTATAACGTTATATACTATATCGATATAACGTATAACGTTATATACTATAACGATATATCGTTTAACGTTATGTAGTATTACGATATAACGTATAACGTTATATACTATAACGATATAACGTATAACGTTATATACTATAACGTATAACGTTATATACTACTACGATATAACGTATAACGTTATATACTACTACGATATAACGTATAACGTTATATACTATATCGATATAACGTATAACGTTATGTACGATAACGGTATAACGTATAACGTTATATACTATATCGATATAACGTATACCGTTATATACTATATCGATATAACGTATAACGTTATATACTATAACGATATATCGTTTAACGTTATGTAGTATTACGATATAACGTATAACGTTATATACTATAACGATATAACGTATAACGTTATATACTACTACGATATAACGTATAACGTTATATACTATATCGATATAACGTATAATGTTATATACTATATCGATATAACGTATAACGTTATATACTATAACGATATAACGTATAACGTTATATACTATATCGATATAACGTATAACGTTATATACTATATCGATATAACGTATAACGTTATATACATTAACGGTATAACGTATAACGTTATATACTATATCGATATAACTTATAACGTTATATACTATTACGATATAACGTATAACGTTATATACGATAACGATATAACGTATAACGTTATATACTATTACGATATAACGTATAACGTTATATACTATATCGATATAACGTATAACGTTATATACTATATCGATATAACGTATAACGTTATATACATTAACGGTATAACGTATAACGTTATATACTATATCGATATAACGTATAACGTTATGTACGATAACGGTATAACGTATAACGTTATATACTATAACGATATAACGTATAACGTTATATACTACTACGATATAACGTATAACGTTATATACTATATCGATATAACGTATAACGTTATATACTACTACGATATAACGTATAACGTTATATACTATTACGATATAACGTATAACGTTATATACGATAACGATATAACGTATAACGTTATATACTATAACGATATAACGTATAACGTTATATACTACTACGATATAACGTATAACGTTATATACTATTACGATATAACGTATAACGTTATATACGATAACGATATAACGTATAACGTTATATACTATATCGATATAACGTATAACGTTATATACTATATCGATATAACGTATAACGTTATATACTATATCGATATAACGTATAACGTTATATACTATAACGATATAACGTATAACGTTATATACTGCTACGATATAACGTATAACGTTATATACTATTACGATATAACGTATAACGTTATATACGATAACGATATAACGTATAACGTTATATACTATATCGATATAACGTATAACGTTATATACTATATCGATATAACGTATAACGTTATATACTACTACGATATAACGTATAACGTTATATACTATTACGATATAACGTATAACGTTTTATACGATAACGATATAACGTATAACGTTATATACTATAACGATATAACGTATAACGTTATATACTACTACGATATAACGTATAACGTTATATACTATTACGATATAACGTATAACGTTATATACGATAACGATATAACGTATAACGTTATATACTATATCGATATAACGTATAACGTTATATACTATATCGATATAACGTATAACGTTATATACTATATCGATATAACGTATAACGTTATATACTATAACGATATAACGTATAACATTATATATACTACTACGATATAACGTATAACGTTATATCCTATTACGATATAACGTATAACGTTATATACGATAACGATATAACGTATAACGTTATATACTATATCGATATAACGTATAACGTTATATACTATATAGATACAACGTATAACGTTATGTACGATAACGGTATAACGTATAACGTTATATACTATATCGATATAACGTATAACGTTATATACTATATCGATATAACGTATAACGTTATATACTATAACGATATATCGTTTAACGTTATGTAGTATTACGATATAACGTATAACGTTATATACTATAACGATATAACGTATAACGTTATATACTACTACGATATAACGTATAACGTTATATACTATATCGATATAACGTATAACGTTATATACTATATCGATATAACGTATAATGTTATATACTATATCGATATAACGTATAACGTTATATACTATAACGATATAACGTATAACGTTATATACTATATCGATATAACGTATAACGTTATATACTATATCGATATAACGTATAACCTTATATACATTAACGGTATAACGTATAACGTTATATACATTAACGGTATAACGTATAACGTTATATACTATATCGATATAACGTATAACGTTATATACTACTACGATATAACGTATAACGTTATATACTA
Organism: Bombus affinis; assembly: GCF_024516045.1. Lineage (NCBI taxonomy): Eukaryota > Metazoa > Arthropoda > Insecta > Hymenoptera > Apidae > Bombus > Bombus affinis. The sequence continues at coordinate 93,271 of NW_026108852.1, read as the reverse complement.
TATCGATATAACGTATAACGTTATATACTATATCGATATAACGTATAATGTTATATACTATATCGATATAACGTATAACGTTATATACTATAACGATATAACGTATAACGTTATATACTATATCGATATAACTTATAACGTTATATACTATATCGATATAACATATAACGTTATATACTATATCGATATAACGTATAACGTTATATACTGTAACGATATAACGTATAACGTTATATACTATATCGATATAACGTATAACGTTATATACTATTACGATATAACGTATAACGTTATATAATATAACGATATAACGTATAACGTTATATAATATAACGATATAACGTATAACGTTATATACTATATCGATATAACGTATAACGTTATATACTATATCGATATAACGTATAACGTTATGTACGATAACGGTATAACGTATAACGTTATATACTATATCGATATAACGTATAATGTTATATACTATATCGATATAACGTATAACGTTATATACTATAACGATATAACGTATAACGTTATATACTATATCGATATAACGTATAACGTTATATACTATATCGATATAACGTATAACGTTATATACATTAACGGTATAACGTATAACGTTATATACTATATCGATATAACGTATAACGTTATATACTATATCGATATAACGTATAACGTTATATACATTAACGGTATAACGTATAACGTTATATACTATATCGATATAACGTATAACGTTATATACTATTACGATATAACGTATAACGTTATATACGATAATGATATAACGTATAACGTTATATACTATTACGATATAACGTATAACGTTATATACTATATCGATATAACGTATAACGTTATATACTATATCGATATAACGTATAACGTTATATACATAAACGGTATAACGTATAACGTTATATACTATATCGATATAACGTATAACGTTATATACTATTACGATATAACGTATAACGTTATATACTATATCGATATAACGTATAACGTTATATACTATATCGATATAACGTATAATGTTATATACTATATCGATATAACGTATAACGTTATATACTATAACGATATAACGTATAACGTTATATACTATATCGATATAACGTATAACGTTATATACTATATCGATATAACATATAACGTTATATACTATATCGATATAACGTATAACGTTATATACTATAACGATATAACGTATAACGTTATATACTATATCGATATAACGTATAACGTTATATACTATTACGATATAACGTATAACGTTATATAATATAACGATATAACGTATAACGTTATATAATATAACGATATAACGTATAACGTTATATACTATTAAGATATAACGTATGGCGTTATATACTATATCGATATAACGTATAACGTTATATACTATAACGATATAACGTATAACGTTATATACATTAACGGTATAACGTATAACGTTATATACTATATCGATATAACGTATAACGTTATGTACGATAACGGTATAACGTATAACGTTATATACTATATCGATATAACGTATAACGTTATATACATTAACGGTATAACGTATAACGTTATATACTATATCGATATAACGTATAACGTTATGTACGATAACGGTATAACGTATAACGTTATATACTATATCGATATAACGTATAACGTTATGTACGATAACGGTATAACGTATAACGTTATATACTATAACGATATAACGTATAACGTTATATACTATATCGATATAACGTATAACGTTATGTACGATAACGGTATAACGTATAACGTTATATACTATATCGATATAACGTATAACGTTATATACTATATCGATATAACGTATAACGTTATATACTATAACGATATATCGTTTAACGTTATGTAGTATTACGATATAACGTATAACGTTATATACTATAACGATATAACGTATAACGTTATATACTATAACGTATAACGTTATATACTACTACGATATAACGTATAACGTTATATACTACTACGATATAACGTATAACGTTATATACTATATCGATATAACGTATAACGTTATGTACGATAACGGTATAACGTATAACGTTATATACTATATCGATATAACGTATAACGTTATATACTATATCGATATAACGTATAACGTTATATACTATAACGATATATCGTTTAACGTTATGTAGTATTACGATATAACGTATAACGTTATATACTATAACGATATAACGTATAACGTTATATACTACTACGATATAACGTATAACGTTATATACTATATCGATATAACGTATAATGTTATATACTATATCGATATAACGTATAACGTTATATACTATAACGATATAACGTATAACGTTATATACTATATCGATATAACGTATAACGTTATATACTATATCGATATAACGTATAACGTTATATACATTAACGGTATAACGTATAACGTTATATACTATATCGATATAACTTATAACGTTATATACTATTACGATATAACGTATAACGTTATATACGATAACGATATAACGTATAACGTTATATACTATTACGATATAACGTATAACGTTATATACTATATCGATATAACGTATAACGTTATATACTATATCGATATAACGTATAACGTTATATACATTAACGGTATAACGTATAACGTTATATACTATATCGATATAACGTATAACGTTATGTACGATAACGGTATAACGTATAACGTTATATACTATAACGATATAACGTATAACGTTATATACTATATCGATATAACGTATAACGTTATGTACGATAACGGTATAACGTATAACGTTATATACTATATCGATATAACGTATAACGTTATATACTATATCGATATAACGTATAACGTTATATACTATAACGATATATCGTTTAACGTTATGTAGTATTACGATATAACGTATAACGTTATATACTATAACGATATAACGTATAACGTTATATACTATAACGTATAACGCTATATACTACTACGATATAACGTATAACGTTATATACTATATCGATATAACGTATAACGTTATATACTACTACGATATAACGTATAACGTTATATACTATATCGATATAACGTATAACGTTATATACTACTACGATATAACGTATAACGTTATATACTATTACGATATAACGTATAACGTTATATACGATAACGATATAACGTATAACGTTATATACTATAACGATATAACGTATAGCGTTATATACAACTACGATATAACGTATAACGTTATATACTATTACGATATAACGTATAACGTTATATACGATAACGATATAACGTATAACGTTATATACTATATCGATATAACGTATAACGTTATATACTATATCGATATAACGTATAACGTTATATACTATAACGATATAACGTATAACGTTATATACTGCTACGATATAACGTATAACGTTATATACTATTACGATATAACGTATAACGTTATATACGATAACGATATAACGTATAACGTTATATACTATATCGATATAACGTATAACGTTATATACTATATCGATATAACGTATAACGTTATATACTACTACGATATAACGTATAACGTTATATACTATTACGATATAACGTATAACGTTATATACGATAACGATATAACGTATAACGTTATATACTATAACGATATAACGTATAACGTTATATACTACTACTATATAACGTATAACGTTATATACTATTACGATATAACGTATAACGTTATATACGATAACGATATAACGTATAACGTTATATACTATATCGATATAACGTATAACGTTATATACTATATCGATATAACGTATAACGTTATATACTATATCGATATAAAGTATAACGTTATATACTATAACGATATAACGTATAACGTTATATACTATAACGATATAACGTATAACGTTATATACTATATCGATATAACGTATAACGTTATATACTATATCGATATAACGTATAACGTTATATACGATAACGATATAACGTATAACGTTATATACGATAACGATATAACGTATAACGTTATATACTATTACGATATAACGTATAACGTTATATACGATAACGATATAACATATAACGTTATATACTATATCGATATAACGTATAACGTTATATACTATATCGATATAACGTATAACGTTATATACTATATCGATATAACGTATAACGTTATATACTATATCGATATAACGTATAACGTTATATACTATATCGATATAACGTATAACGTTATATACTATATCGATATAACGTATAACGTTATATACTATATCGATATAACGTATAACGTTATATACGATAACGATATAACGTATAACGTTATATACGATAACGATATAACGTATAACGTTATATACTATTACGATATAACGTATAACGTTATGTACGATAACGATATAACGTATAACGTTATATACTATAACGATATAACGTATAACGTTATATACTACTACGATATAACGTATAACGTTATATACTATTACGATATAACGTATAACGTTATATACGATAACGATATAACGTATAACGTTATATACTATATCGATATAACGTATAACGTTATATACTATATCGATATAACGTATAACGTTATATACTATATCGATATAACGTATAACGTTATATACTATAACGATATAACGTATAACGTTATATACTATATCGATATAACGTATAACGTTATATACCATATCGATATAACGTATAATGTTATATACTATATCGATATAACGTATAACGTTATATACTATAACGATATAACGTATAACGTTATATACTATATCGATATAACTTATAACGTTATATACTATATCGATATAACATATAACGTTATATACTATATCGATATAACGTATAACGTTATATACTATAACGATATAACGTATAACGTTATATACTATATCGATATAACGTATAACGTTATATACTATTACGATATAACGTATAACGTTATATACTATATCGATATAACGTATAACGTTATATACTATTACGATATAACGTATAACGTTATATACGATAATGATATAACGTATAACGTTATATACTACTACGATATAACGTATAACGTTATATACTATATCGATATAACGTATAACGTTATATACTATATCGATATAACGTATAACGTTATATACTATATCGATATAACGTATAACGTTATATACATTAACGGTATAACGTATAACGTTATATACATTAACGGTATAACGTATAACGTTATATACATTAACGGTATAACGTATAACGTTATATACTATATCGATATAACGTATAACGTTATATACTATATCGATATAACGTATAACGTTATATACTATATCGATATAACGTATAACGTTATATACTATATCGATATAACGTATAATGTTATATACTATATCGATATAACGTATAACGTTATATACTATAACGATATAACGTATAACGTTATATACATTAACGGTATAACGTATAACGTTATATACTATATCGATATAACGTATAACGTTATATACTATATCGATATAACGTATAACGTTATATACATTAACGGTATAACGTATAACGTTATATACTATATCGATATAACGTATAACGTTATATACTATTACGATATAACGTATAACGTTATATACGATAATGATATAACGTATAACGTTATATACTATTACGATATAACGTATAACGTTATATACGATAATGATATAACGTATAACGTTATATACTATTACGATATAACGTATAACGTTATATACTATATCGATATAACGTATAACGTTATATACTATATCGATATAACGTATAACGTTATATACATAAACGGTATAACGTATAACGTTATATACTATATCGATATAACGTATAACGTTATATACTATTACGATATAACGTATAACGTTATATACTATATCGATATAACGTATAACGTTATATACTATATCGATATAACGTATAACGTTATATACTATAACGATATATCGTTTAACGTTATGTAGTATTACGATATAACGTATAACGTTATATACTATAACGATATAACGTATAACGTTATATACTATAACGTATAACGTTATATACTACTACGATATAACGTATAACGTTATATACTATATCGAAATAACGTATAACGTTATATACTACTACGATATAACGTATAACGTTATATACTATATCGATATAACGTATAACGTTATATACTACTACGATATAACGTATAACGTTATATACTATTACGATATAACGTATAACGTTATATACGATAACGATATAACGTATAACGTTATATACTATAACGATATAACGTATAACGTTATATACTACTACGATATAACGTATAACGTTATATACTATTACGATATAACGTATAACGTTATATACGATAACGATATAACGTATAACGTTATATACTATATCGATATAACGTATAACGTTATATACTATATCGATATAACGTATAACGTTATATACTATATCGATATAACGTATAACGTTATATACTATAACGATATAACGTATAACGTTATATACTGCTACGATATAACGTATAACGTTATATACTATTACGATATAACGTATAACGTTATATACGATAACGATATAACGTATAACGTTATATACTATATCGATATAACGTATAACGTTATATACTATATCGATATAACGTATAACGTTATATACTACTACGATATAACGTATAACGTTATATACTATTACGATATAACGTATAACGTTTTATACGATAACGATATAACGTATAACGTTATATACTATAACGATATAACGTATAACGTTATATACTACTACGATGTAACGTATAACGTTATATACTATTACGATATAACGTATAACGTTATATACGATAACGATATAACGTATAACGTTATATACTATATCGATATAACGTATAACGTTATATACTATATCGATATAACGTATAACGTTATATACTATATCGATATAACGTATAACGTTATATACTATAACGATATAACGTATAACATTATATATACTACTACGATATAACGTATAACGTTATATCCTATTACGATATAACGTATAACGTTATATACGATAACGATATAACGTATAACGTTATATACTATATCGATATAACGTATAACGTTATATACTATATAGATACAACGTATAACGTTATGTACGATAACGGTATAACGTATAACGTTATATACTATATCGATATAACGTATAACGTTATATACTATATCGATAAAACGTATAACGTTATATACTATAACGATATATCGTTTAACGTCATGTAGTATTACGATATAACGTATAACGTTATATACTATAACGATATAACGTATAACGTTATATACTACTACGATATAACGTATAACGTTATATACTATATCGATATAACGTATAACGTTATATACTATATCGATATAACGTATAATGTTATATACTATATCGATATAACGTATAACGTTATATACTATAACGATATAACGTATAACGTTATATACTATATCGATATAACGTATAACGTTATATACTATATCGATATAACGTATAACCTTATATACATTAACGGTATAACGTATAACGTTATATACATTAACGGTATAACGTATAACGTTATATACTATATCGATATAACGTATAACGTTATATACTATTACGATATATCGTATAACGTTATATACTATATCGATATAACGTATAACGTTATATACTATATCGATATAACGTATAATGTTATATACTATATCGATATAACGTATAACGTTATATACTATAACGATATAACGTATAACGTTATATACTATATCGATATAACGTATAACGTTATATACTATATCGATATAACGTATAACGTTATATACTATATCGATATAACGTATAACGTTATATACTATAACGATATAACGTATAACGTTATATACTACTACGATATAACGTATAACGTTATATCCTATTACGATATAACGTATAACGTTATATACGATAACGATATAACGTATAACGTTATATACTATATCGATATAACGTATAACGTTATATACTATATCGATATAACGTATAACGTTATGTACGATAACGGTATAACGTATAACGTTATATACTATATCGATATAACGTATAACGTTATATACTATATCGATATAACGTATAACGTTATATACTATAACGATATATCGTTTAACGTTATGTAGTATTACGATATAACGTATAACGTTATATACTATAACGATATAACGTATAACGTTATATACTACTACGATATAACGTATAACGTTATATACTATATCGATATAACGTATAACGTTATATACTATATCGATATAACGTATAATGTTATATACTATATCGATATAACGTATAACGTTATATACTATAACGATATAACGTATAACGTTATATACTATATCGATATAACGTATAACGTTATATACTATATCGATATAACGTATAACCTTATATACATTAACGGTATAACGTATAACGTTATATACATTAACGGTATAACGTATAACGTTATATACTATATCGATATAACGTATAACGTTATATACTATTACGATATAACGTATAACGTTATATACTATATCGATATAACGTATAACGTTATATACCATATCGATATAACGTATAATGTTATATACTATATCGATATAACGTGTAACGTTATATACTATAACGATATAACGTATAACGTTATATACTATATCGATATAACTTATAACGTTATATACTATATCGATATAACATATAACGTTATATACTATATCGATATAACGTATAACGTTATATACTATAACGATATAACGTATAACGTTATATACTATATCGATATAACGTATAACGTTATATACTATATCGATATAACGTATAACGTTATATACTATTACGATATAACGTATAACGTTATATAATATAACGATATAACGTATAACGTTATATAATATAACGATATAACGTATAACGTTATATACTATATCGATATAACGTATAACGTTATATACTATATCGATATAACGTATAACGTTATGTACGATAACGGTATAACGTATAACGTTATATACTATATCGATATAACGTATAATGTTATATACTATATCGATATAACGTATAACGTTATATACTATAACGATATAACGTATAACGTTATATACTATATCGATATAACGTATAACGTTATATACTATATCGATATAACGTATAACGTTATATACATTAACGGTATAACGTATAACGTTATATACTATATCGATATAACGTATAACGTTATATACTATATCGATATAACGTATAACGTTATATACATTAACGGTATAACGTATAACGTTATATACTATATCGATATAACGTATAACGTTATATACTATTACGATATAACGTATAACGTTATATACGATAATGATATAACGTATAACGTTATATACTATTACGATATAACGTATAACGTTATATACTATATCGATATAACGTATAACGTTATATACTATATCGATATAACGTATAACGTTATATACATAAACGGTATAACGTATAACGTTATATACTATATCGATATAACGTATAACGTTATATACTATTACGATATAACGTATAACGTTATATACTATATCGATATAACGTATAACGTTATATACTATATCGATATAACGTATAATGTTATATACTATATCGATATAACGTATAACGTTATATACTATAACGATATAACGTATAACGTTATATACTATATCGATATAACGTATAACGTTATATACTATATCGATATAACATATAACGTTATATACTGTATCGATATAACGTATAACGTTATATACTATAACGATATAACGTATAACGTTATATACTATATCGATATAACGTATAACGTTATATACTATTACGATATAACGTATAACGTTATATAATATAACGATATAACGTATAACGTTATATAATATAACGATATAACGTATAACGTTATATACTATTAAGATATAACGTATGGCGTTATATACTATATCGATATAACGTATAACGTTATGTACGATAACGGTATAACGTATAACGTTATATACTATATCGATATAACGTATAACGTTATATACTATATCGATATAACGTATAACGTTATATACTATATCGATATAACGTATAACGTTATATACGATAACGATATAACGTATAACGTTATATACTATTACGATATAACGTATAACGTTATATACGATAACGATATAACGTATAACGTTATATACTATAACGATATAACGTATAACGTTATATACTACTACGATATAACGTATAACGTTATATAATATTACGATATAACGTATAACGTTATATACGATAACGATATAACGTATAACGTTATATACTATATCAATATAACGTATAACGTTATATACTATATCGATATAACGTATAACGTTATATACTATTACGATATAACGTATAACGTTATATACGATAACGAAATAACGTATAACGTTATATACTATTACGATATAACGTATAACGTTATATACTATATCGATATAACGTATAACGTTATATACTATATCGATATAACGTATAACGTTATATACATTAACGGTATAACGTATAACGTTATATACTATATCGATATAACGTATAACGTTATATACTATTACGATATAACGTATAACGTTATATACTATATCGATATAACGTATAACGTTATATACTATATCGATATAACGTATAATGTTATATACTATATCGATATAACGTATAACGTTATATACTATAACGATATAACGTATAACGTTATATACATTAACGGTATAACGTATAACGTTATATACTATATCGATATAACGTATAACGTTATGTACGATAACGGTATAACGTATAACGTTATATACTATATCGATATAACGTATAACGTTATATACATTAACGGTATAACGTATAACGTTATATACTATATCGATATAACGTATAACGTTATGTACGATAACGGTATAACGTATAACGTTATATACTATATCGATATAACGTATAACGTTATGTACGATAACGGTATAACGTATAACGTTATATACTATAACGATATAACGTATAACGTTATATACTATATCGATATAACGTATAACGTTATGTACGATAACGGTATAACGTATAACGTTATATAATATAACGATATAACGTATAACGTTATATACTATTAAGATATAACGTATGGCGTTATATACTATATCGATATAACGTATAACGTTATATACTATAACGATATAACGTATAACGTTATATACATTAACGGTATAACGTATAACGTTATATACTATATCGATATAACGTATAACGTTATGTACGATAACGGTATAACGTATAACGTTATATACTATATCGATATAACGTATAACGTTATATACATTAACGGTATAACGTATAACGTTATATACTATATCGATATAACGTATAACGTTATGTACGATAACGGTATAACGTATAACGTTATATACTATATCGATATAACGTATAACGTTATGTACGATAACGGTATAACGTATAACGTTATATACTATAACGATATAACGTATAACGTTATATACTATATCGATATAACGTATAACGTTATGTACGATAACGGTATAACGTATAACGTTATATACTATATCGATATAACGTATAACGTTATATACTATATCGATATAACGTATAACGTTATATACTATAACGATATATCGTTTAAACGTTATGTAGTATTACGATATAACGTATAACGTTATATACTATAACGATATAACGTATAACGTTATATACTATAACGTATAACGTTATATACTACTACGATATAACGTATAACGTTATATACTACTACGATATAACGTATAACGTTATATACTATATCGATATAACGTATAACGTTATGTACGATAACGGTATAACGTATAACGTTATATACTATATCGATATAACGTATAACGTTATATACTATATCGATATAACGTATAACGTTATATACTATAACGATATATCGTTTAACGTTATGTAGTATTACGATATAACGTATAACGTTATATACTATAACGATATAACGTATAACGTTATATACTACTACGATATAACGTATAACGTTATATACTATATCGATATAACGTATAATGTTATATACTATATCGATATAACGTATAACGTTATATACTATAACGATATAACGTATAACGTTATATACTATATCGATATAACGTATAACGTTATATACTATATCGATATAACGTATAACGTTATATACATTAACGGTATAACGTATAACGTTATATACTATATCGATATAACTTATAACGTTATATACTATTACGATATAACGTATAACGTTATATACGATAACGATATAACGTATAACGTTATATACTATTACGATATAACGTATAACGTTATATACTATATCGATATAACGTATAACGTTATATACTATATCGATATAACGTATAACGTTATATACATTAACGGTATAACGTATAACGTTATATACTATATCGATATAACGTATAACGTTATGTACGATAACAGTATAACGTATAACGTTATATACTATAACGATATAACGTATAACGTTATATACTATATCGATATAACGTATAACGTTATGTACGATAACGGTATAACGTATAACGTTATATACTATATCGATATAACGTATAACGTTATATACTATATCGATATAACGTATAACGTTATATACTATAACGATATATCGTTTAACGTTATGTAGTATTACGATATAACGTATAACGTTATATACTATAACGATATAACGTATAACGTTATATACTATAACGTATAACGCTATATACTACTACGATATAACGTATAACGTTATATACTATATCGATATAACGTATAACGTTATATACTACTACGATATAACGTATAACGTTATATACTATATCGATATAACGTATAACGTTATATACTACTACGATATAACGTATAACGTTATATACTATTACGATATAACGTATAACGTTATATACGATAACGATATAACGTATAACGTTATATACTATAACGATATAACGTATAGCGTTATATACAACTACGATATAACGTATAACGTTATATACTATTACGATATAACGTATAACGTTATATACGATAACGATATAACGTATAACGTTATATACTATATCGATATAACGTATAACGTTATATACTATATCGATATAACGTATAACGTTATATACTATAACGATATAACGTATAACGTTATATACTGCTACGATATAACGTATAACGTTATATACTATTACGATATAACGTATAACGTTATATACGATAACGATATAACGTATAACGTTATATACTATATCGATATAACGTATAACGTTATATACTATATCGATATAACGTATAACGTTATATACTACTACGATATAACGTATAACGTTATATACTATTACGATATAACGTATAACGTTATATACGATAACGATATAACGTATAACGTTATATACTATAACGATATAACGTATAACGTTATATACTACTACGATATAACGTATAACGTTATATACTATTACGATATAACGTATAACGTTATATACGATAACGATATAACGTATAACGTTATATACTATATCGATATAACGTATAACGTTATATACTATATCGATATAACGTATAACGTTATATACTATATCGATATAAAGTATAACGTTATATACTATAACGATATAACGTATAACGTTATATACTATAACGATATAACGTATAACGTTATATACTATATCGATATAACGTATAACGTTATATACTATATCGATATAACGTATAACGTTATATACGATAACGATATAACGTATAACGTTATATACGATAACGATATAACGTATAACGTTATATACTATTACGATATAACGTATAACGTTATATACGATAACGATATAACATATAACGTTATATACTATATCGATATAACGTATAACGTTATATACTATATCGATATAACGTATAACGTTATATACTATATCGATATAACGTATAACGTTATATACTATATCGATATAACGTATAACGTTATATACTATATCGATATAACGTATAACGTTATATACTATATCGATATAACGTATAACGTTATATACTATATCGATATAACGTATAACGTTATATACGATAACGATATAACGTATAACGTTATATACGATAACGATATAACGTATAACGTTATATACTATTACGATATAACGTATAACGTTATGTACGATAACGATATAACGTATAACGTTATATACTATAACGATATAACGTATAACGTTATATACTACTACGATATAACGTATAACGTTATATACTATTACGATATAACGTATAACGTTATATACGATAACGATATAACGTATAACGTTATATACTATATCGATATAACGTATAACGTTATATACTATATCGATATAACGTATAACGTTATATACTATAACGATATAACGTATAACGTTATATACTATATCGATATAACGTATAACGTTATATACCATATCGATATAACGTATAATGTTATATACTATATCGATATAACGTATAACGTTATATACTATAACGATATAACGTATAACGTTATATACTATATCGATATAACTTATAACGTTATATACTATATCGATATAACATATAACGTTATATACTATATCGATATAACGTATAACGTTATATACTATAACGATATAACGTATAACGTTATATACATTAACGGTATAACGTATAACGTTATATACTATATCGATATAACGTATAACGTTATATACTATATCGATATAACGTATAACGTTATATACTATATCGATATAACGTATAACGTTATATACTATATCGATATAACGTATAATGTTATATACTATATCGATATAACGTATAACGTTATATACTATAACGATATAACGTATAACGTTATATACATTAACGGTATAACGTATAACGTTATATACTATATCGATATAACGTATAACGTTATATACTATATCGATAAACGTATAACGTTATATACATTAACGGTATAACGTATAACGTTATATACTATATCGATATAACGTATAACGTTATATACTATTACGATATAACGTATAACGTTATATACGATAATGATATAACGTATAACGTTATATACTATTACGATATAACGTATAACGTTATATACGATAATGATATAACGTATAACGTTATATACTATTACGATATAACGTATAACGTTATATACTATATCGATATAACGTATAACGTTATATACTATATCGATATAACGTATAACGTTATATACATAAACGGTATAACGTATAACGTTATATACTATATCGATATAACGTATAACGTTATATACTATATCGATATAACGTATAACGTTATATACTATATCGATATAACGTATAACGTTATATACTATATCGATATAACGTATAACGTTATATACTATAACGATATAACGTATAACGTTATATACTGCTACGATATAACGTATAACGTTATATACTATTACGATATAACGTATAACGTTATATACGATAACGATATAACGTATAACGTTATATACTATATCGATATAACGTATAACGTTATATACTATATCGATATAACGTATAACGTTATATACTACTACGATATAACGTATAACGTTATATACTATTACGATATAACGTATAACGTTTTATACGATAACGATATAACGTATAACGTTATATACTATAACGATATAACGTATAACGTTATATACTACTACGATGTAACGTATAACGTTATATACTATTACGATATAACGTATAACGTTATATACGATAACGATATAACGTATAACGTTATATACTATATCGATATAACGTATAACGTTATATACTATATCGATATAACGTATAACGTTATATACTATATCGATATAACGTATAACGTTATATACTATAACGATATAACGTATAACATTATATATACTACTACGATATAACGTATAACGTTATATCCTATTACGATATAACGTATAACGTTATATACGATAACGATATAACGTATAACGTTATATACTATATCGATATAACGTATAACGTTATATACTATATAGATACAACGTATAACGTTATGTACGATAACGGTATAACGTATAACGTTATATACTATATCGATATAACGTATAACGTTATATACTATATCGATATAACGTATAACGTTATATACTATAACGATATATCGTTTAACGTCATGTAGTATTACGATATAACGTATAACGTTATATACTATAACGATATAACGTATAACGTTATATACTACTACGATATAACGTATAACGTTATATACTATATCGATATAACGTATAACGTTATATACTATATCGATATAACGTATAATGTTATATACTATATCGATATAACGTATAACGTTATATACTATAACGATATAACGTATAACGTTATATACTATATCGATATAACGTATAACGTTATATACTATATCGATATAACGTATAACCTTATATACATTAACGGTATAACGTATAACGTTATATACATTAACGGTATAACGTATAACGTTATATACTATATCGATATAACGTATAACGTTATATACTATTACGATATAACGTATAACGTTATATACTATATCGATATAACGTATAACGTTATATACTATATCGATATAACGTATAATGTTATATACTATATCGATATAACGTATAACGTTATATACTATAACGATATAACGTATAACGTTATATACTATATCGATATAACGTATAACGTTATATACTATATCGATATAACGTATAACGTTATATACTATATCGATATAACGTATAACGTTATATACTATAACGATATAACGTATAACGTTATATACTACTACGATATAACGTATAACGTTATATCCTATTACGATATAACGTATAACGTTATATACGATAACGATATAACGTATAACGTTATATACTATATCGATATAACGTATAACGTTATATACTATATCGATATAACGTATAACGTTATGTACGATAACGGTATAACGTATAACGTTATATACTATATCGATATAACGTATAACGTTATATACTATATCGATATAACGTATAACGTTATATACTATAACGATATATCGTTTAACGTTATGTAGTATTACGATATAACGTATAACGTTATATACTATAACGATATAACGTATAACGTTATATACTACTACGATATAACGTATAACGTTATATACTATATCGATATAACGTATAACGTTATATACTATATCGATATAACGTATAATGTTATATACTATATCGATATAACGTATAACGTTATATACTATAACGATATAACGTATAACGTTATATACTATATCGATATAACGTATAACGTTATATACTATATCGATATAACGTATAACCTTATATACATTAACGGTATAACGTATAACGTTATATACATTAACGGTATAACGTATAACGTTATATACTATATCGATATAACGTATAACGTTATATACTATTACGATATAACGTATAACGTTATATACTATATCGATATAACGTATAACGTTATATACCATATCGATATAACGTATAATGTTATATACTATATCGATATAACGTATAACGTTATATACTATAACGATATAACGTATAACGTTATATACTACTACGATATAACGTATAACGTTATATACTATATCGATATAACGTATAACGTTATATACTATATCGATATAACGTATAATGTTATATACTATATCGATATAACGTATAACGTTATATACTATAACGATATAACGTATAACGTTATATACTATATCGATATAACGTATAACGTTATATACTATATCGATATAACGTATAACCTTATATACATTAACGGTATAACGTATAACGTTATATACATTAACGGTATAACGTATAACGTTATATACTATATCGATATAACGTATAACGTTATATACTATTACGATATAACGTATAACGTTATATACTATATCGATATAACGTATAACGTTATATACCATATCGATATAACGTATAATGTTATATACTATATCGATATAACGTATAACGTTATATACTATAACGATATAACGTATAACGTTATATACTATATCGATATAACTTATAACGTTATATACTATATCGATATAACATATAACGTTATATACTATATCGATATAACGTATAACGTTATATACTATAACGATATAACGTATAACGTTATATACTATATCGATATAACGTATAACGTTATATACTATATCGATATAACGTATAACGTTATATACTATTACGATATAACGTATAACGTTATATAATATAACGATATAACGTATAACGTTATATAATATAACGATATAACGTATAACGTTATATACTATATCGATATAACGTATAACGTTATATACTATATCGATATAACGTATAACGTTATGTACGATAACGGTATAACGTATAACGTTATATACTATATCGATATAACGTATAATGTTATATACTATATCGATATAACGTATAACGTTATATACTATAACGATATAACGTATAACGTTATATACTATATCGATATAACGTATAACGTTATATACTATATCGATATAACGTATAACGTTATATACATTAACGGTATAACGTATAACGTTATATACTATATCGATATAACGTATAACGTTATATACATTAACGGTATAACGTATAACGTTATATACTATATCGATATAACGTATAACGTTATATACTATTACGATATAACGTATAACGTTATATACGATAATGATATAACGTATAACGTTATATACTATTACGATATAACGTATAACGTTATATACTATATCGATATAACGTATAACGTTATATACTATATCGATATAACGTATAACGTTATATACATAAACGGTATAACGTATAACGTTATATACTATATCGATATAACGTATAACGTTATATACTATTACGATATAACGTATAACGTTATATACTATATCGATATAACGTATAACGTTATATACTATATCGATATAACGTATAATGTTATATACTATATCGATATAACGTATAACGTTATATACTATAACGATATAACGTATAACGTTATATACTATATCGATATAACGTATAACGTTATATACTATATCGATATAACATATAACGTTATATACTGTATCGATATAACGTATAACGTTATATACTATAACGATATAACGTATAACGTTATATACTATATCGATATAACGTATAACGTTATATACTATTACGATATAACGTATAACGTTATATAATATAACGATATAACGTATAACGTTATATAATATAACGATATAACGTATAACGTTATATACTATTAAGATATAACGTATGGCGTTATATACTATATCGATATAACGTATAACGTTATGTACGATAACGGTATAACGTATAACGTTATATACTATATCGATATAACGTATAACGTTATATACTATATCGATATAACGTATAACGTTATATACTATATCGATATAACGTATAACGTTATATACGATAACGATATAACGTATAACGTTATATACTATTACGATATAACGTATAACGTTATATACGATAACGATATAACGTATAACGTTATATACTATATCGATATAACGTATAACGTTATATACTATATCGATATAACGTATAACGTTATATACTATATCGATATAAAGTATAACGTTATATACTATAACGATATAACGTATAACGTTATATACTACTACGATATAACGTATAACGTTATATAATATTACGATATAACGTATAACGTTATATACGATAACGATATAACGTATAACGTTATATACTATATCAATATAACGTATAACGTTATATACTATATCGATATAACGTATAACGTTATATACTATTACGATATAACGTATAACGTTATATACGATAACGAAATAACGTATAACGTTATATACTATTACGATATAACGTATAACGTTATATACTATATCGATATAACGTATAACGTTATATACTATATCGATATAACGTATAACGTTATATACATTAACGGTATAACGTATAACGTTATATACTATATCGATATAACGTATAACGTTATATACTATTACGATATAACGTATAACGTTATATACTATATCGATATAACGTATAACGTTATATACTATATCGATATAACGTATAATGTTATATACTATATCGATATAACGTATAACGTTATATACTATAACGATATAACGTATAACGTTATATACTATATCGATATAACGTATAACGTTATATACTATATCGATATAACGTATAACGTATATACTATTACGATATAACGTATAACGTTATATACTATATCGATATAACGTATAACGTTATATACTATATCGATATAACGTATAATGTTATATACTATATCGATATAACGTATAACGTTATATACTATATCGATATAACGTATAACGTTATATACTATAACGATATATCGTTTAACGTTATGTAGTATTACGATATAACGTATACTATACGATACTTAACGTATAACGTTATATACTACTACGATATAACGTATAACGTTATATACTATATCGATATAACGTATAACGTTATATACTATATCGATATAACGTATAATGTTATATACTATATCGATATAACGTATAACGTTATATACTATAACGATATAACGTATAACGTCGTATAACGTTATATACTATATCGATATAACGTATAACGTTATATACTATATCGATATAACGTATAACGTTATATACGATAACGATATAACGTATAACGTTATATACGATAACGATATAACGTATAACGTTATATACTATTACGATATAACGTATAACGTTATATACGATAACGATATAACATATAACGTTATATACTATATCGATATAACGTATAACGTTATATACTATATCGATATAACGTATAACGTTATATACTATATCGATATAACGTATAACGTTATATACTATATCGATATAACGTATAACGTTATATACTATATCGATATAACGTATAACGTTATATACGATAACGATATAACGTATAACGTTATATACGATAACGATATAACGTATAACGTTATATACTATTACGATATAACGTATAACGTTATGTACGATAACGATATAACGTATAACGTTATATACTATAACGATATAACGTATAACGTTATATACTACTACGATATAACGTATAACGTTATATACTATTACGATATAACGTATAACGTTATATACGATAACGATATAACGTATAACGTTATATACTATATCGATATAACGTATAACGTTATATACTATATCGATATAACGTATAACGTTATATACTATATCGATATAACGTATAACGTTATATACTATAACGATATAACGTATAACGTTATATACTACTACGATATAACGTATAACGTTATATAATATTACGATATAACGTATAACGTTATATACGATAACGATATAACGTATAACGTTATATACTATTACGATATAACGTATAACGTTATATACTACTACGATATAACGTATAACGTTATATACTATATCGATATAACGTATAACGTTATATACTATATCGATATAACGTATAACGTTATATACTATTACGGCATAACGTATAACGTTATATACTATAACGATATAACGTATAACGTTATATACTACTACGATATAACGTATAACGCTATATACTATATCGATATAACGTATAACGTTATATACTATTACGATATAACGTATAACGTTATATACGATAACGATATAACGTATAACGTTATATACTATATCGATATAACGTATAACGTTATATACTACTACGATATAACGTATAACGTTATATACTATAACGATATAACGTATAACGTTATATACTATATCGATATAACGTATAACGTTATGTACGATAACGATATAACGTATAACGTTATATACTATTACGATATAACGTATAACGTTATATACTACTACGATACAACGTATAACGTTATATACTATATCGATATAACGTATAACGTTATGTACGATAACGATATAACGTATAACGTTATATACTATTAAGATATAACGTATGACGTTATATACCATAACAATATAACGTATAACGTTATATACTACTACGATATAACGTATAACGTTATATACTATATCGATATAACGTATAACGTTATATACTATATCGATATAACGTATAACGTTATATACTATTACGACATAACGTATAACGTTATATACTATAACGATATAACGTATAACGTTATATACGATAACGATATAACGTATAACGTTATATACTATTACGATATAACGTATAACGTCATATACGATAACGATATAACGTATAACGTTATATACTATATCGATATAACGTATAACGTTATATACTATATCGATATAACGTATAACGTTATATACTATAACGATATAACGTATAACGTTATATACTACTACGATATAACGTATAACGTTATATACTATATCGATATAACGTATAACGTTATATACTATATCGATATAACGTGTAACGTTATATACTATTACGACATAACGTATAACGTTATATACTATATCGATATAACGTATAACGTTATATACTATATCTATATAACGTATAACGTTATATACGATAACGATATAACGTATAACGTTATATACGATAACGATATGACGTATAACGTTATATACTATTACGATATAACGTATAACGTTATATACGATAACGATATAACATATAACGTTATATACTATATCGATATAACGTATAACGTTATATACTATATCGATATAACGTATAACGTTATATACGATAACGATATAACGTATAACGTTATATACTATTACGATATAACGTATAACGTTATGTACGATAACGATATAACGTATAACGTTATATACTATAACGATATAACGTATAACGTTACATACTATTACGACATAACGTATAACGTTATATACTATAACGATATAACGTATAACGTTATATACTACTACGATATAACGTATAACGTTATATACTATATCGATATAACGTATAACGTTATATACTATATCGATATAACGTATAACGTTATATACTATATCGATATAACGTATAACGTTATATACTATATCGATATAACGTATAACGTTATATACTATATCGATATAACGTATAACGTTATATACTATTACGGCATAACGTATAACGTTATATACTATAACGATATAACGTATAACGTTATATACTACTACGATATAACGTATAACGCTATATACTATATCGATATAACGTATAACGTTATATACTATTACGATATAACGTATAACGTTATATACGATAACGATATAACGTATAACGTTATATACTATATCGATATAACGTAAAACGTTATATACTACTACGATATAACGTATAACGTTATATACTATAACGATATAACGTATAACGTTATATACTATATCGATATAACGTATAACGTTATGTACGATAACGATATAACGTATAACGTTATATACTATTACGATATAACGTATAACGTTATATACTATAACGATATAACGTATAACGTTATATACTACTACGATACAACGTATAACGTTATATACTATATCGATATAACGTATAACGTTATGTACGATAACGATATAACGTATAACGTTATATACTATTAAGATATAACGTATGACGTTATATACCATAACGATATAACGTATAACGTTATATACTATTAAGATATAACGTATAACGTTATATACTATAACGATATATCGTATAACGTTATGTAGTATTACGATATAACGTATAACGTTATATACTACTACGATATAACGTATAACGTTATATACTATAACGATATAACGTATAACGTTATATACTATATCGATATAACGTATAACGTTATGTACGATAACGATATAACGTATAACGTTATATACTATTACGATATAACGTATAACGTTATATACTATAACGATATAACGTATAACGTTATATACTACTACGATACAACGTATAACGTTATATACTATATCGATATAACGTATAACGTTATGTACGATAACGGTATAACGTATAACGTTATATACTATAACGATATAACGTATAACGTTATATACTATTACGATATAACGTATAACGTTATGTACGATAACGGTATAACGTATAACGTTATATACTATAACGATATAACGTATAACGTTATATACTATTACGATATAACGTATAACGTTATATACTATAACGATATAACGTATAACGTTATATACTACTACGATACAACGTATAACGTTATATACTATATCGATATAACGTATAACGTTATGTACGATAACGGTATAACGTATAACGTTATATACTATAACGATATAACGTATAACGTTATATACTATTACGATATAACGTATAACGTTATATACTATATCGATATAACGTATAACGTTATATACTATATCGATATAACGTATAACGTTATATACGATAACGATATAACGTATAACGTTATATACGATAACGATATAACGTATAACGTTATATACTATTACGATATAACGTATAACGTTATGTACGATAACGATATAACGTATAACGTTATATACTATAACGATATAACGTATAACGTTATATACTACTACGATATAACGTATAACGTTATATACTATTACGATATAACGTATAACGTTATATACGATAACGATATAACGTATAACGTTATATACTATATCGATATAACGTATAACGTTATATACTATATCGATATAACGTATAACGTTATATACTATATCGATATAACGTATAACGTTATATACTATAACGATATAACGTATAACGTTATATACTATATCGATATAACGTATAACGTTATATACCATATCGATATAACGTATAATGTTATATACTATATCGATATAACGTATAACGTTATATACTATAACGATATAACGTATAACGTTATATACTATATCGATATAACTTATAACGTTATATACTATATCGATATAACATATAACGTTATATACTATATCGATATAACGTATAACGTTATATACTATAACGATATAACGTATAACGTTATATACTATATCGATATAACGTATAACGTTATATACTATTACGATATAACGTATAACGTTATATACTATATCGATATAACGTATAACGTTATATACTATTACGATATAACGTATAACGTTATATACGATAATGATATAACGTATAACGTTATATACTACTACGATATAACGTATAACGTTATATACTATATCGATATAACGTATAACGTTATATACTATATCGATATAACGTATAACGTTATATACTATATCGATATAACGTATAACGTTATATACATTAACGGTATAACGTATAACGTTATATACATTAACGGTATAACGTATAACGTTATATACATTAACGGTATAACGTATAACGTTATATACTATATCGATATAACGTATAACGTTATATACTATATCGATATAACGTATAACGTTATATACTATATCGATATAACGTATAACGTTATATACTATATCGATATAACGTATAATGTTATATACTATATCGATATAACGTATAACGTTATATACTATAACGATATAACGTATAACGTTATATACATTAACGGTATAACGTATAACGTTATATACTATATCGATATAACGTATAACGTTATATACTATATCGATATAACGTATAACGTTATATACATTAACGGTATAACGTATAACGTTATATACTATATCGATATAACGTATAACGTTATATACTATTACGATATAACGTATAACGTTATATACGATAATGATATAACGTATAACGTTATATACTATTACGATATAACGTATAACGTTATATACGATAATGATATAACGTATAACGTTATATACTATTACGATATAACGTATAACGTTATATACTATATCGATATAACGTATAACGTTATATACTATATCGATATAACGTATAACGTTATATACATAAACGGTATAACGTATAACGTTATATACTATATCGATATAACGTATAACGTTATATACTATATCGATATAACGTATAACGTTATATACTATATCGATATAACGTATAACGTTATATACTATATCGATATAACGTATAACGTTATATACTATAACGATATAACGTATAACGTTATATACTGCTACGATATAACGTATAACGTTATATACTATTACGATATAACGTATAACGTTATATACGATAACGATATAACGTATAACGTTATATACTATATCGATATAACGTATAACGTTATATACTATATCGATATAACGTATAACGTTATATACTACTACGATATAACGTATAACGTTATATACTATTACGATATAACGTATAACGTTTTATACGATAACGATATAACGTATAACGTTATATACTATAACGATATAACGTATAACGTTATATACTACTACGATGTAACGTATAACGTTATATACTATTACGATATAACGTATAACGTTATATACGATAACGATATAACGTATAACGTTATATACTATATCGATATAACGTATAACGTTATATACTATATCGATATAACGTATAACGTTATATACTATATCGATATAACGTATAACGTTATATACTATAACGATATAACGTATAACATTATATATACTACTACGATATAACGTATAACGTTATATCCTATTACGATATAACGTATAACGTTATATACGATAACGATATAACGTATAACGTTATATACTATATCGATATAACGTATAACGTTATATACTATATAGATACAACGTATAACGTTATGTACGATAACGGTATAACGTATAACGTTATATACTATATCGATATAACGTATAACGTTATATACTATATCGATATAACGTATAACGTTATATACTATAACGATATATCGTTTAACGTCATGTAGTATTACGATATAACGTATAACGTTATATACTATAACGATATAACGTATAACGTTATATACTACTACGATATAACGTATAACGTTATATACTATATCGATATAACGTATAACGTTATATACTATATCGATATAACGTATAATGTTATATACTATATCGATATAACGTATAACGTTATATACTATAACGATATAACGTATAACGTTATATACTATATCGATATAACGTATAACGTTATATACTATATCGATATAACGTATAACCTTATATACATTAACGGTATAACGTATAACGTTATATACATTAACGGTATAACGTATAACGTTATATACTATATCGATATAACGTATAACGTTATATACTATTACGATATAACGTATAACGTTATATACTATATCGATATAACGTATAACGTTATATACTATATCGATATAACGTATAATGTTATATACTATATCGATATAACGTATAACGTTATATACTATAACGATATAACGTATAACGTTATATACTATATCGATATAACGTATAACGTTATATACTATATCGATATAACGTATAACGTTATATACTATATCGATATAACGTATAACGTTATATACTATAACGATATAACGTATAACGTTATATACTACTACGATATAACGTATAACGTTATATCCTATTACGATATAACGTATAACGTTATATACGATAACGATATAACGTATAACGTTATATACTATATCGATATAACGTATAACGTTATATACTATATCGATATAACGTATAACGTTATGTACGATAACGGTATAACGTATAACGTTATATACTATATCGATATAACGTATAACGTTATATACTATATCGATATAACGTATAACGTTATATACTATAACGATATATCGTTTAACGTTATGTAGTATTACGATATAACGTATAACGTTATATACTATAACGATATAACGTATAACGTTATATACTACTACGATATAACGTATAA
The DNA here is from genome assembly GCF_024516045.1 of Bombus affinis. NCBI lineage: Eukaryota > Metazoa > Arthropoda > Insecta > Hymenoptera > Apidae > Bombus > Bombus affinis. The sequence goes on along the minus strand of NW_026108852.1, from coordinate 65,507 downwards.
CGTTATATACTATATCGATATAACGTATAACGTTATATACTATATCGATATAACGTATAATGTTATATACTATATCGATATAACGTATAACGTTATATACTATAACGATATAACGTATAACGTTATATACTATATCGATATAACGTATAACGTTATATACTATATCGATATAACGTATAACCTTATATACATTAACGGTATAACGTATAACGTTATATACATTAACGGTATAACGTATAACGTTATATACTATATCGATATAACGTATAACGTTATATACTATTACGATATAACGTATAACGTTATATACTATATCGATATAACGTATAACGTTATATACCATATCGATATAACGTATAATGTTATATACTATATCGATATAACGTATAACGTTATATACTATAACGATATAACGTATAACGTTATATACTATATCGATATAACTTATAACGTTATATACTATATCGATATAACATATAACGTTATATACTATATCGATATAACGTATAACGTTATATACTATAACGATATAACGTATAACGTTATATACTATATCGATATAACGTATAACGTTATATACTATATCGATATAACGTATAACGTTATATACTATTACGATATAACGTATAACGTTATATAATATAACGATATAACGTATAACGTTATATAATATAACGATATAACGTATAACGTTATATACTATATCGATATAACGTATAACGTTATATACTATATCGATATAACGTATAACGTTATGTACGATAACGGTATAACGTATAACGTTATATACTATATCGATATAACGTATAATGTTATATACTATATCGATATAACGTATAACGTTATATACTATAACGATATAACGTATAACGTTATATACTATATCGATATAACGTATAACGTTATATACTATATCGATATAACGTATAACGTTATATACATTAACGGTATAACGTATAACGTTATATACTATATCGATATAACGTATAACGTTATATACATTAACGGTATAACGTATAACGTTATATACTATATCGATATAACGTATAACGTTATATACTATTACGATATAACGTATAACGTTATATACGATAATGATATAACGTATAACGTTATATACTATTACGATATAACGTATAACGTTATATACTATATCGATATAACGTATAACGTTATATACTATATCGATATAACGTATAACGTTATATACATAAACGGTATAACGTATAACGTTATATACTATATCGATATAACGTATAACGTTATATACTATTACGATATAACGTATAACGTTATATACTATATCGATATAACGTATAACGTTATATACTATATCGATATAACGTATAATGTTATATACTATATCGATATAACGTATAACGTTATATACTATAACGATATAACGTATAACGTTATATACTATATCGATATAACGTATAACGTTATATACTATATCGATATAACATATAACGTTATATACTGTATCGATATAACGTATAACGTTATATACTATAACGATATAACGTATAACGTTATATACTATATCGATATAACGTATAACGTTATATACTATTACGATATAACGTATAACGTTATATAATATAACGATATAACGTATAACGTTATATAATATAACGATATAACGTATAACGTTATATACTATTAAGATATAACGTATGGCGTTATATACTATATCGATATAACGTATAACGTTATGTACGATAACGGTATAACGTATAACGTTATATACTATATCGATATAACGTATAACGTTATATACTATATCGATATAACGTATAACGTTATATACTATATCGATATAACGTATAACGTTATATACGATAACGATATAACGTATAACGTTATATACTATTACGATATAACGTATAACGTTATATACGATAACGATATAACGTATAACGTTATATACTATATCGATATAACGTATAACGTTATATACTATATCGATATAACGTATAACGTTATATACTATATCGATATAAAGTATAACGTTATATACTATAACGATATAACGTATAACGTTATATACTACTACGATATAACGTATAACGTTATATAATATTACGATATAACGTATAACGTTATATACGATAACGATATAACGTATAACGTTATATACTATATCAATATAACGTATAACGTTATATACTATATCGATATAACGTATAACGTTATATACTATTACGATATAACGTATAACGTTATATACGATAACGAAATAACGTATAACGTTATATACTATTACGATATAACGTATAACGTTATATACTATATCGATATAACGTATAACGTTATATACTATATCGATATAACGTATAACGTTATATACATTAACGGTATAACGTATAACGTTATATACTATATCGATATAACGTATAACGTTATATACTATTACGATATAACGTATAACGTTATATACTATATCGATATAACGTATAACGTTATATACTATATCGATATAACGTATAATGTTATATACTATATCGATATAACGTATAACGTTATATACTATAACGATATAACGTATAACGTTATATACTATATCGATATAACGTATAACGTTATATACTATATCGATATAACGTATAACGTTATATACTATTACGATATAACGTATAACGTTATATACTATATCGATATAACGTATAACGTTATATACTATATCGATATAACGTATAATGTTATATACTATATCGATATAACGTATAACGTTATATACTATATCGATATAACGTATAACGTTATATACTATAACGATATATCGTTTAACGTTATGTAGTATTACGATATAACGTATAACGTTATATACTATAACGATATAACGTATAACGTTATATACTACTACGATATAACGTATAACGTTATATACTATATCGATATAACGTATAACGTTATATACTATATCGATATAACGTATAATGTTATATACTATATCGATATAACGTATAACGTTATATACTATAACGATATAACGTATAACGTTATATACTATATCGATATAACGTATAACGTTATATACTATATCGATATAACGTATAACGTTATATACGATAACGATATAACGTATAACGTTATATACGATAACGATATAACGTATAACGTTATATACTATTACGATATAACGTATAACGTTATATACGATAACGATATAACATATAACGTTATATACTATATCGATATAACGTATAACGTTATATACTATATCGATATAACGTATAACGTTATATACTATATCGATATAACGTATAACGTTATATACTATATCGATATAACGTATAACGTTATATACTATATCGATATAACGTATAACGTTATATACGATAACGATATAACGTATAACGTTATATACGATAACGATATAACGTATAACGTTATATACTATTACGATATAACGTATAACGTTATGTACGATAACGATATAACGTATAACGTTATATACTATAACGATATAACGTATAACGTTATATACTACTACGATATAACGTATAACGTTATATACTATTACGATATAACGTATAACGTTATATACGATAACGATATAACGTATAACGTTATATACTATATCGATATAACGTATAACGTTATATACTATATCGATATAACGTATAACGTTATATACTATATCGATATAACGTATAACGTTATATACTATAACGATATAACGTATAACGTTATATACTACTACGATATAACGTATAACGTTATATAATATTACGATATAACGTATAACGTTATATACGATAACGATATAACGTATAACGTTATATACTATTACGATATAACGTATAACGTTATGTACGATAACGGTATAACGTATAACGTTATATACTACTACGATATAACGTATAACGTTATATACTACTACGATATAACGTATAACGTTATATACTATATCGATATAACGTATAACGTTATATACTATATCGATATAACGTATAACGTTATATACTATTACGGCATAACGTATAACGTTATATACTATAACGATATAACGTATAACGTTATATACTACTACGATATAACGTATAACGCTATATACTATATCGATATAACGTATAACGTTATATACTATTACGATATAACGTATAACGTTATATACGATAACGATATAACGTATAACGTTATATACTATATCGATATAACGTATAACGTTATATACTACTACGATATAACGTATAACGTTATATACTATAACGATATAACGTATAACGTTATATACTATATCGATATAACGTATAACGTTATGTACGATAACGATATAACGTATAACGTTATATACTATTACGATATAACGTATAACGTTATATACTACTACGATACAACGTATAACGTTATATACTATATCGATATAACGTATAACGTTATGTACGATAACGATATAACGTATAACGTTATATACTATTAAGATATAACGTATGACGTTATATACCATAACAATATAACGTATAACGTTATATACTACTACGATATAACGTATAACGTTATATACTATATCGATATAACGTATAACGTTATATACTATATCGATATAACGTATAACGTTATATACTATTACGACATAACGTATAACGTTATATACTATAACGATATAACGTATAACGTTATATACGATAACGATATAACGTATAACGTTATATACTATTACGATATAACGTATAACGTCATATACGATAACGATATAACGTATAACGTTATATACTATATCGATATAACGTATAACGTTATATACTATATCGATATAACGTATAACGTTATATACTATAACGATATAACGTATAACGTTATATACTACTACGATATAACGTATAACGTTATATACTATATCGATATAACGTATAACGTTATATACTATATCGATATAACGTGTAACGTTATATACTATTACGACATAACGTATAACGTTATATACTATATCGATATAACGTATAACGTTATATACTATATCTATATAACGTATAACGTTATATACGATAACGATATAACGTATAACGTTATATACGATAACGATATGACGTATAACGTTATATACTATTACGATATAACGTATAACGTTATATACGATAACGATATAACATATAACGTTATATACTATATCGATATAACGTATAACGTTATATACTATATCGATATAACGTATAACGTTATATACGATAACGATATAACGTATAACGTTATATACTATTACGATATAACGTATAACGTTATGTACGATAACGATATAACGTATAACGTTATATACTATAACGATATAACGTATAACGTTACATACTATTACGACATAACGTATAACGTTATATACTATAACGATATAACGTATAACGTTATATACTACTACGATATAACGTATAACGTTATATACTATATCGATATAACGTATAACGTTATATACTATATCGATATAACGTATAACGTTATATACTATATCGATATAACGTATAACGTTATATACTATATCGATATAACGTATAACGTTATATACTATTACGGCATAACGTATAACGTTATATACTATAACGATATAACGTATAACGTTATATACTACTACGATATAACGTATAACGCTATATACTATATCGATATAACGTATAACGTTATATACTATTACGATATAACGTATAACGTTATATACGATAACGATATAACGTATAACGTTATATACTATATCGATATAACGTAAAACGTTATATACTACTACGATATAACGTATAACGTTATATACTATAACGATATAACGTATAACGTTATATACTATATCGATATAACGTATAACGTTATGTACGATAACGATATAACGTATAACGTTATATACTATTACGATATAACGTATAACGTTATATACTATAACGATATAACGTATAACGTTATATACTACTACGATACAACGTATAACGTTATATACTATATCGATATAACGTATAACGTTATGTACGATAACGATATAACGTATAACGTTATATACTATTAAGATATAACGTATGACGTTATATACCATAACGATATAACGTATAACGTTATATACTATTAAGATATAACGTATAACGTTATATACTATAACGATATATCGTATAACGTTATGTAGTATTACGATATAACGTATAACGTTATATACTACTACGATATAACGTATAACGTTATATACTATAACGATATAACGTATAACGTTATATACTATATCGATATAACGTATAACGTTATGTACGATAACGATATAACGTATAACGTTATATACTATTACGATATAACGTATAACGTTATATACTATAACGATATAACGTATAACGTTATATACTACTACGATACAACGTATAACGTTATATACTATATCGATATAACGTATAACGTTATGTACGATAACGGTATAACGTATAACGTTATATACTATAACGATATAACGTATAACGTTATATACTATTACGATATAACGTATAACGTTATGTACGATAACGGTATAACGTATAACGTTATATACTATAACGATATAACGTATAACGTTATATACTATTACGATATAACGTATAACGTTATATACGATAACGATATAACGTATTACGTTATATACTATTACGATATAACGTATAACGTTATGTACGATAACGGTATAACGTATAACGTTATATACTATAACGATATAACGTATAACGTTATATACTATTACGATATAACGTATAACGTTATATACGATAACGATATAACGTATAACGTTATATACTATTACGATATAACGTATAACGTTATATAATATAACGATATAACGTATAGCGTTATATACTATATCGATATAACGTATAACGTTATATACGATAACGATATAACGTATAACGTTATATACTATATCGATATAACGTATAACGTTATATACTATATCGATATAACGTATAACGTTATATACTATAACGATATAACGTATAACGTTATATACTACTACGATATAACGTATAACGTTATATACTATATCGATATAACGTATAACGTTATATACTATATCGATATAACGTATAACGTTATATACTATATCGATATAACGTATAACGTTATATACTATATCGATATAACGTGTAACGTTATATACGATAACGATATAACGTATAACGTTATATACTATTACGATATAACGTATAATGTTATGTACGATAACGATATAACGTATAACGTTATATACTATAACGATATAACGTATAACGTTACATACTATTACGACATAACGTATAACGTTATATACTATAACGATATAACGTATAACGTTATATACTACTACGATATAACGTATAACGTTATATACTATATCCATATAACGTATAACGTTATATACTATATCGATATAACGTATAACGTTATATACTATATCGATATAACGTATAACGTTATATACTATTACGGCATAACGTATAACGTTATATACTATAACGATATAACGTATAACGTTATATACTACTACGATATAACGTATAACGCTATATACTATATCGATATAACGTATAACGTTATATACTATTACGATATAACGTATAACGTTATATACGATAACGATATAACGTATAACGTTATATACTATATCCATATAACGTATAACGTTATATACTACTACGATATAACGTATAACGTTATATACTATAACGATATAACGTATAACGTTATATACTATATCGATATAACGCATAACGTTATGTACGATAACGATATAACGTATAACGTTATATACTATTACGATATAACGTATAACGTTATATACTATAACGATATAACGTATAACGTTATATACTACTACGATATAACGTATAACGCTATATACTATATCGATATAACGTATAACGTTATATACTATTACGATATAACGTATAACGTTATATACTACTACGATATAACGTATAACGTTATATACTATATCCATATAACGTATAACGTTATATACTATATCCATATAACGTATAACGTTATATACTATATCGATATAACGTATAACGTTATATACTATTACGGCATAACGTATAACGTTATATACTATAACGATATAACGTATAACGTTATATACTACTACGATATAACGTATAACGCTATATACTATATCGATATAACGTATAACGTTATATACTATTACGATATAACGTATAACGTTATATACGATAACGATATAACGTATAACGTTATATACTATATCGATATAACGTATAACGTTATATACTACTACGATATAACGTATAACGTTATATACTATAACGATATAACGTATAACGTTATATACTATATCGATATAACGTATAACGTTATGTACGATAACGATATAACGTATAACGTTATATACTATTACGATATAACGTATAACGTTATATACTATAACGATATAACGTATAACGTTATATACTACTACGATACAACGTATAACGTTATATACTATATCGATATAACGTATAACGTTATGTACGATAACGATATAACGTATAACGTTATATACTATTAAGATATAACGTATGACGTTATATACCATAACAATATAACGTATAACGTTATATACTATTAAGATATAACGTATAACGTTATATACTATAACGATATATCGTATAACGTTATGTAGTATTACGATATAACGTATAACGTTATATACTATAACGATATAACGTATAACGTTATCTACTATTACGATATAACGTATAACGGTATATACTATATCGATATAACGTATAACGTTATATACCATATCGATATAACGTATAACGTTATGTACGATAACGGTATAACGTATAACGTTATATACTATAACGATATAACGTATAACGTTATATACTATTACGATATAACGTATAACGTTATATACGATAACGATATAACGTATTACGTTATATACTATTACGTTATAACGTATAACGTTATGTACGATAACGGTATAACGTATAACGTTATATACTATAACGATATAACGTATAACGTTATATACTATTACGATATAACGTATAACGTTATATACGATAACGATATAACGTATAACGTTATATACTATTACGATATGACGTATAACGTTATATAATATAACGATATAACGTATAGCGTTATATACTATATCGATATAACGTATAACGTTATATACTATAACGATATAACGTATAACGTTATATACTATATCGATATAACGTATAACGTTATATACTATTACGGCATAACGTATAACGTTATATACTATATCGATATAACGTATAACGTTATATACTATTACGATATAACGTATAACGTTATATACGATAACGATATAACGTATAACGTTATATACTATTACGATATAACGTATAACGTTATATACGATAACGATATAACGTATAACGTTATATACTATATCGATATAACGTATAACGATATATACTACTACGATATAACGTATAACATTATATACTATATCGATATAACGTATAACGTTATGTACTATATCGATATAACGTATAACGTTATATACTATATCAATATAACGTATAACGTTATATACTATAACGATATAACGTATAACGTTATATACTATATCGATATAACGTATAACGTTATATACTATTACGGCATAACGTATAACGGTATATACTATAACGATATAACGTATAACGTTATATACTACTACGATATAACGTATAACGTTATATACTATATCGATATAACGTATAACGTTATATACTATATCGATACAACGTATAACGTTATATACTATATCGATATAACGTATAACGTTATATACTATAACGATATAACGTATAACGTTATATACTATTACGGCATAACGTATAACGTTATATACTATAACGATATAACGTATAACGTTATATACTACTACGATATAGCGTATAACGTTATATACTATATCGATATAACGTACAACGTTATATACTATATCGATATAACGTATAACGTTATATACTACTACGATATAACGTATAACGTTATATACTATATCGATATAACGTATAACGTTATATACTATTACGATATAACGTATAACGTTATATACGATAACGATATAACGTATAACGTTATATACTATTACGATATAACGTATAACGTTATATACGATAACGATATAACGTATAACGTTATATACTATATCGATATAACGTATAACGATATATACTACTACGATATAACGTATAACATTATATACTATATCGATATAACGTATAACGTTATGTACTATATCGATATAACGTATAACGTTATATACTATAACGATATAACGTATAACGTTATATACTATTACGATATAACGTATACCGTTATATACGATAACGATATAACGTATTACGTTATATACTATATCGATACAACGTATAACGTTATATACTATATCGATATAACGTATAACGTTATATACTATATCGATATAACGTATAACGTTATATACTACTACGATATAACGTATAACGTTATATACTATATCGATATAACGTATAACGTTATATACTATATCGATATAACGTATAACGTTATATACTATTACGATATAACGTATAACGTTATATACGATAACGATATAACGTATAACGTTATATACTATATCGATATAACGTATAACGTTATATACTATATCGATACAACGTATAACGTTATATACTATATCGATATAACGTATAACGTTATATACTATATCGATATAACGTATAACGTTATATACTATTACGGCATAACGTATAACGTTATATACTATAACGATATAACGTATAACGTTATATACTACTACGATATAACGTATAACGTTATATACTATATCGATATAACGTATAACGTTATATACTATATCGATATAACGTATAACGTTATATACTATATCGATATAACGTATAACGTTATATACTATAACGATATATCGTTTAACGTTATGTAGTATTACGATATAACATATAACGTTATATACGATAACGACATAACGTATAACGTTATATACTATATCGATATAACGTATAACGTTATATACTATTACGATATAACGTATAACGTTATATACGATAACGATATAACGTATAACGTTATATACTATATCGATATAACGTATAACGTTATATACTATATCGATATAACGTATAACGTTATATAATATAACGATATAACGTATAACGTTATATACTATAACGATATAACGTATAACGTTATATACTATATCGATATAACGTATAACGTTATATACTATAACGATATAACGTATAACGTTATATACTACTACGATACAACGTATAACGTTATATACTATATCGATATAACGTATAACGTTATATACTATTACGGCATAACGTATAACGTTATATACTATTACGATATAACGTATAACGTTATATACTATAACGATATAACGTATAACGTTATATACTACTACGATACAACGTATAACGTTATATACTATATCGATATAACGTATAACGTTATGTACGATAACGATATAACGTATAACGTTATATACTATTAAGATATAACGTATGACGTTATATACCATAACAATATAACGTATAACGTTATATACTATTAAGATATAACGTATAACGTTATATACTATAACGATATATCGTATAACGTTATGTAGTATTACGATATAACGTATAACGTTATATACTATAACGATATAACGTATAACGTTATCTACTATTACGATATAACGTATAACGGTATATACTATATCGATATAACGTATAACGTTATATACCATATCGATATAACGTATAACGTTATGTACGATAACGGTATAACGTATAACGTTATATACTATAACGATATAACGTATAACGTTATATACTATTACGATATAACGTATAACGTTATATACGATAACGATATAACGTATTACGTTATATACTATTACGATATAACGTATAACGTTATGTACGATAACGGTATAACGTATAACGTTATATACTATAACGATATAACGTATAACGTTATATACTATTACGATATAACGTATAACGTTATATACGGTAACGATATAACGTATAACGTTATATACTATTACGATATGACGTATAACGTTATATAATATAACGATATAACGTATAGCGTTATATACTATATCGATATAACGTATAACGTTATATACTATAACGATATAACGTATAACGTTATATACTATATCGATATAACGTATAACGTTATATACTATTACGGCATAACGTATAACGTTATATACTATATCGATATAACGTATAACGTTATATACTATTACGATATAACGTATAACGTTATATACGATAACGATATAACGTATAACGTTATATACTATTACGATATAACGTATAACGTTATATACGATAACGATATAACGTATAACGTTATATACTATATCGATATAACGTATAACGATATATACTACTACGATATAACGTATAACATTATATACTATATCGATATAACGTATAACGTTATGTACTATATCGATATAACGTATAACGTTATATACTATATCAATATAACGTATAACGTTATATACTATAACGATATAACGTATAACGTTATATACTATATCGATATAACGTATAACGTTATATACTATTACGGCATAACGTATAACGGTATATACTATAACGATATAACGTATAACGTTATATACTACTACGATATAACGTATAACGTTATATACTATATCGATATAACGTATAACGTTATATACTATATCGATACAACGTATAACGTTATATACTATATCGATATAACGTATAACGTTATATACTATAACGATATAACGTATAACGTTATATACTATTACGGCATAACGTATAACGTTATATACTATAACGATATAACGTATAACGTTATATACTACTACGATATAGCGTATAACGTTATATACTATATCGATATAACGTACAACGTTATATACTATATCGATATAACGTATAACGTTATATACTACTACGATATAACGTATAACGTTATATACTATATCGATATAACGTATAACGTTATATACTATTACGATATAACGTATAACGTTATATACGATAACGATATAACGTATAACGTTATATACTATTACGATATAACGTATAACGTTATATACGATAACGATATAACGTATAACGTTATATACTATATCGATATAACGTATAACGATATATACTACTACGATATAACGTATAACATTATATACTATATCGATATAACGTATAACGTTATGTACTATATCGATATAACGTATAACGTTATATACTATAACGATATAACGTATAACGTTATATACTATTACGATATAACGTATACCGTTATATACGATAACGATATAACGTATTACGTTATATACTATATCGATACAACGTATAACGTTATATACTATATCGATATAACGTATAACGTTATATACTATATCGATATAACGTATAACGTTATATACTACTACGATATAACGTATAACGTTATATACTATATCGATATAACGTATAACGTTATATACTATATCGATATAACGTATAACGTTATATACTATTACGATATAACGTATAACGTTATATACGATAACGATATAACGTATAACGTTATATACTATATCGATATAACGTATAACGTTATATACTATATCGATACAACGTATAACGTTATATACTATATCGATATAACGTATAACGTTATATACTATATCGATATAACGTATAACGTTATATACTATTACGGCATAACGTATAACGTTATATACTATAACGATATAACGTATAACGTTATATACTACTACGATATAACGTATAACGTTATATACTATATCGATATAACGTATAACGTTATATACTATATCGATATAACGTATAACGTTATATACTATATCGATATAACGTATAACGTTATATACTATAACGATATATCGTTTAACGTTATGTAGTATTACGATATAACATATAACGTTATATACGATAACGACATAACGTATAACGTTATATACTATATCGATATAACGTATAACGTTATATACTATTACGATATAACGTATAACGTTATATACGATAACGATATAACGTATAACGTTATATACTATATCGATATAACGTATAACGTTATATACTATTAAGATATAACGTATGACGTTATATACCATAACAATATAACGTATAACGTTATATACTATTAAGATATAACGTATAACGTTATATACTATAACGATATATCGTATAACGTTATGTAGTATTACGATATAACGTATAACGTTATATACTATAACGATATAACGTATAACGTTATCTACTATTACGATATAACGTATAACGGTATATACTACTACGATATAACGTATAACGTTATATACTATATCGATATAACGTATAACGTTATATACTATATCGATATAACGTATAACGTTATATACTATTACGATATAACGTATAACGTTATATACTATATCGATATAACGTATAACGTTATATACTATATCGATATAACGTATAACGTTATATACTATATCGATATAACGTATAACGTTATATACTATTACGATATAACGTATAACGTTATATACGATAACGATATAACGTATAACGTTATATACTATTACGATATAACGTATAACGTTATATACGATAACGATATAACGTATAACGTTATATACTATATCGATATAACGTATAACGTTATATACTATATCGATACAACGTATAACGTTATATACTATATCGATATAACGTATAACGTTATATACTATATCGATATAACGTATAACGTTATATACTATTACGGCATAACGTATAACGTTATATACTATAACGATATAACGTATAACGTTATATACTACTACGATATAACGTATAACGTTATATACTATATCGATATAACGTATAACGTTATATACTATATCGATATAACGTATAACGTTATATACTATATCGATATAACGTATAACGTTATATACTATATCGATACAACGTATAACGTTATATACTATATCGATATAACGTATAACGTTATATACTATAACGATATAACGTATAACGTTATATACTATTACGGCATAACGTATAACGTTATATACTATAACGATATAACGTATAACGTTATATACTACTACGATATAGCGTATAACGTTATATACTATATCGATATAACGTACAACGTTATATACTATATCGATATAACGTATAACGTTATATACTACTACGATATAACGTATAACGTTATATACTATATCGATATAACGTATAACGTTATATACTATTACGATATAACGTATAACGTTATATACGATAACGATATAACGTATAACGTTATATACTATTACGATATAACGTATAACGTTATATACGATAACGATATAACGTATAACGTTATATACTATATCGATATAACGTATAACGATATATACTACTACGATATAACGTATAACATTATATACTATATCGATATAACGTATAACGTTATGTACTATATCGATATAACGTATAACGTTATATACTATAACGATATAACGTATAACGTTATATACTATTACGATATAACGTATACCGTTATATACGATAACGATATAACGTATTACGTTATATACTATATCGATACAACGTATAACGTTATATACTATATCGATATAACGTATAACGTTATATACTATATCGATATAACGTATAACGTTATATACTACTACGATATAACGTATAACGTTATATACTATATCGATATAACGTATAACGTTATATACTATATCGATATAACGTATAACGTTATATACTATTACGATATAACGTATAACGTTATATACGATAACGATATAACGTATAACGTTATATACTATATCGATATAACGTATAACGTTATATACTATATCGATACAACGTATAACGTTATATACTATATCGATATAACGTATAACGTTATATACTATATCGATATAACGTATAACGTTATATACTATTACGGCATAACGTATAACGTTATATACTATAACGATATAACGTATAACGTTATATACTACTACGATATAACGTATAACGTTATATACTATATCGATATAACGTATAACGTTATATACTATATCGATATAACGTATAACGTTATATACTATATCGATATAACGTATAACGTTATATACTATAACGATATATCGTTTAACGTTATGTAGTATTACGATATAACATATAACGTTATATACGATAACGACATAACGTATAACGTTATATACTATATCGATATAACGTATAACGTTATATACTATTACGGTATAACGTATAACGTTATATACGATAACGATATAACGTATAACGTTATATACTATATCGATATAACGTATAACGTTATATACTATATCGATATAACGTATAACGTTATATAATATAACGATATAACGTATAACGTTATATACTATAACGATATAACGTATAACGTTATATACTATATCGATATAACGTATAACGTTATATACTACTACGATATAACGTATAACGTTATATACTATAACGATATAACGTATAACGTTATATACTATATCGATATAACGTATAACGTTATGTACGATAACGATATAACGTATAACGTTATATACTATTACGATATAACGTATAACGTTATATACTATAACGATATAACGTATAACGTTATATACTACTACGATACAACGTATAACGTTATATACTATATCGATATAACGTATAACGTTATGTACGATAACGATATAACGTATAACGTTATATACTATTAAGATATAACGTATGACGTTATATACCATAACAATATAACGTATAACGTTATATACTATTAAGATATAACGTATAACGTTATATACTATATCGATATAACGTATAACGTTATGTACGATAACGATATAACGTATAACGTTATATACTATTACGATATAACGTATAACGTTATATACTATATCGATATAACGTATAACGTTATATACTACTACGATATAACGTATAACGTTATATACTATAACGATATAACGTATAACGTTATATACTATATCGATATAACGTATAACGTTATGTACGATAACGATATAACGTATAACGGTATATACTATATCGATATAACGTATAACGTTATATACCATATCGATATAACGTATAACGTTATGTACGATAACGGTATAACGTATAACGTTATATACTATAACGATATAACGTATAACGTTATATACTATTACGATATAACGTATAACGTTATATACGATAACGATATAACGTATTACGTTATATACTATTACGATATAACGTATAACGTTATGTACGATAACGGTATAACGTATAACGTTATATACTATAACGATATAACGTATAACGTTATATACTATTACGATATAACGTATAACGTTATATACGATAACGATATAACGTATAACGTTATATACTATTACGATATGACGTATAACGTTATATAATATAACGATATAACGTATAGCGTTATATACTATATCGATATAACGTATAACGTTATATACTATAACGATATAACGTATAACGTTATATACTATATCGATATAACGTATAACGTTATATACTATTACGGCATAACGTATAACGTTATATACTATATCGATATAACGTATAACGTTATATACTATTACGATATAACGTATAACGTTATATACGATAACGATATAACGTATAACGTTATATACTATTACGATATAACGTATAACGTTATATACGATAACGATATAACGTATAACGTTATATACTATATCGATATAACGTATAACGATATATACTACTACGATATAACGTATAACATTATATACTATATCGATATAACGTATAACGTTATGTACTATATCGATATAACGTATAACGTTATATACTATATCAATATAACGTATAACGTTATATACTATAACGATATAACGTATAACGTTATATACTATATCGATATAACGTATAACGTTATATACTATTACGGCATAACGTATAACGGTATATACTATAACGATATAACGTATAACGTTATATACTACTACGATATAACGTATAACGTTATATACTATATCGATATAACGTATAACGTTATATACTATATCGATACAACGTATAACGTTATATACTATATCGATATAACGTATAACGTTATATACTATAACGATATAACGTATAACGTTATATACTATTACGGCATAACGTATAACGTTATATACTATAACGATATAACGTATAACGTTATATACTACTACGATATAGCGTATAACGTTATATACTATATCGATATAACGTACAACGTTATATACTATATCGATATAACGTATAACGTTATATACTACTACGATATAACGTATAACGTTATATACTATATCGATATAACGTATAACGTTATATACTATTACGATATAACGTATAACGTTATATACGATAACGATATAACGTATAACGTTATATACTATTACGATATAACGTATAACGTTATATACGATAACGATATAACGTATAACGTTATATACTATATCGATATAACGTATAACGATATATACTACTACGATATAACGTATAACATTATATACTATATCGATATAACGTATAACGTTATGTACTATATCGATATAACGTATAACGTTATATACTATAACGATATAACGTATAACGTTATATACTATTACGATATAACGTATACCGTTATATACGATAACGATATAACGTATTACGTTATATACTATATCGATACAACGTATAACGTTATATACTATATCGATATAACGTATAACGTTATATACTATATCGATATAACGTATAACGTTATATACTACTACGATATAACGTATAACGTTATATACTATATCGATATAACGTATAACGTTATATACTATATCGATATAACGTATAACGTTATATACTATTACGATATAACGTATAACGTTATATACGATAACGATATAACGTATAACGTTATATACTATATCGATATAACGTATAACGTTATATACTATATCGATACAACGTATAACGTTATATACTATATCGATATAACGTATAACGTTATATACTATATCGATATAACGTATAACGTTATATACTATTACGGCATAACGTATAACGTTATATACTATAACGATATAACGTATAACGTTATATACTACTACGATATAACGTATAACGTTATATACTATATCGATATAACGTATAACGTTATATACTATATCGATATAACGTATAACGTTATATACTATATCGATATAACGTATAACGTTATATACTATAACGATATATCGTTTAACGTTATGTAGTATTACGATATAACATATAACGTTATATACGATAACGACATAACGTATAACGTTATATACTATATCGATATAACGTATAACGTTATATACTATTACGATATAACGTATAACGTTATATACGATAACGATATAACGTATAACGTTATATACTATATCGATATAACGTATAACGTTATATACTATATCGATATAACGTATAACGTTATATAATATAACGATATAACGTATAACGTTATATACTATAACGATATAACGTATAACGTTATATACTATATCGATATAACGTATAACGTTATATACTATTACGATATAACGTATAACGTTATATACTATATCGATATAACGTATAACGTTATATACTATATCGATATAACGTATAACGTTATATACTATATCGATATAACGTATAACGTTATATACTATTACGATATAACGTATAACGTTATATACGATAACGATATAACGTATAACGTTATATACTATTACGATATAACGTATAACGTTATATACGATAACGATATAACGTATAACGTTATATACTATATCGATATAACGTATAACGTTATATACTATATCGATACAACGTATAACGTTATATACTATATCGATATAACGTATAACGTTATATACTATATCGATATAACGTATAACGTTATATACTATTACGGCATAACGTATAACGTTATATACTATAACGATATAACGTATAACGTTATATACTACTACGATATAACGTATAACGTTATATACTATATCGATATAACGTATAACGTTATATACTATATCGATATAACGTATAACGTTATATACTATATCGATATAACGTATAACGTTATATACTATAACGATATATCGTTTAACGTTATGTAGTATTACGATATAACATATAACGTTATATACGATAACGACATAACGTATAACGTTATATACTATATCGATATAACGTATAACGTTATATACTATTACGATATAACGTATAACGTTATATACGATAACGATATAACGTATAACGTTATATACTATTACGATATAACGTATAACGTTATATACGATAACGATATAACGTATAACGTTATATACTATATCGATATAACGTATAACGTTATATACTATATCGATATAACGTATAACGTTATATACTATTACGATATAACGTATAACGTTATATACGATAACGATATAACGTATAACGTTATATACTATATCGATATAACGTATAACGTTATATACTATATCGATATAACGTATAACGTTATATACTATATCGATAAAACGTATAATGTTATATACTATATCGATATAACGTATAACGTTATATACTATAACGATATAACGTATAACGTTATATACTATATCGATATAACGTATAACGTTATATACTATATCGATATAACGTATAACGTTATAAACATTAACGGTATAACGTATAACGTTATATACTATATCGATATAACGTATAACGTTATATACTATTACGATATAACGTATAACGTTATATACGATAACGATATAACGTATAACGTTATATACTATTACGATATAACGTATAACGTTATATACTATATCGATATAACGTATAACGTTATATACTATATCGATATAACGTATAACGTTATATACATTAACGGTATAACGTATAACGTTATATACTATATCGATATAACGTATAACGTTATATACTATTACGATATAACGTATAACGTTATATACTATATCGATATAACTTATAACGTTATATACTATATCGATATAACGTATAATGTTATATACTATATCGATATAACGTATAACGTTATATACTATAACGATATAACGTATAACGTTATATACTATATCGATATAACGTATAACGTTATATACTATATCGATATAACATATAACGTTATATACTATATCGATATAACGTATAACGTTATATACTATAACGATATAACGTATAACGTTATATACTATATCGATATAACGTATAACGTTATATACTATTACGATATAACGTATAACGTTATATAATATAACGATATAACGTATAACGTTATATAATATAACGATATAACGTATAACGTTATATACTATTAAGGTATAACGTATGGCGTTATATACTATATCGATATAACGTATAACGTTATATACTATTACGATATAACGTATAACGTTACATACTATAACGATATAACGTATAACGTTATATACTATATCGATATAACGTATAACGTTATGTACGATAACGGTATAACGGATAACGTTATATACTGTATCGATATAACGTATAACGTTATATACTATATCGATATAACGTATAACGTTATATACTATAACGATATATCGTTTAACGTTATGTTGTATTACGATATAACGTATAACGTTATATACTATAACGATATAACGTATAACGTTATATACTATAACGTACAACGTTATATACTACTACGATATAACGTATAACGTTATATACTATATCGATATAACGTATAACGTTATATACTACTACGATATAACGTATAACGTTATATACTATATCGATATAACGTATAACGTTATATACTATATCGATATAACGTATAACGTTATATACTATATCGATATAACGTATAACGTTATATACTATATCGATATAACGTATAACGTTATATACTATAACGATATAACGTATAACGTTATATACTATAACGATATAACGTATAACGTTATATACTACTACGATATAACGTATAACGTTATATACTATATCGATATAACGTATAACGTTATATACTATATCGATATAACGTATAACGTTATATACTATATCGATATAACGTATAACGTTATATACTATATCGATATAACGTATAACGTTATATACGATAACGATATAACGTATAACGTTATATACTATTACGATATAACGTATAACGTTATGTACGATAACGATATAACGCATAACGTTATATACTATAACGATATAACGTATAACGTTACATACTATTACGACATAACGTATAACGTTATATACTATATCGATATGACGTGTAACGTTATATACTATTACGACATAACGTATAACGTTATATACTATATCGATATAACGTATAACGTTATATACTATATCGATATAACGTATAACGTTATATACTATATCGATATAACGTATAACGTTATATACTATATCGATATAACGTATAACGTTATATACGATAACGATATAACGTATAACGTTATATACTATTACGATATAACGTATAACGTTATGTACGATAACGATATAACGTATAACGTTATATACTACTACGATATAAAGTATAACGTTATATACTATATCGATATAACGTATAACGTTATATACTATATCGATATAACGTATAACGTTATATACTATATCGATATAACGTATAACGTTATATACTATTACGATATAACGTATAACGTTATATACTATATCGATATAACGTATAACGTTATACACTATATCGATATAACGTATAACGTTATATACTACTACGATATAACGTATAACGTTATATACTATATCGATATAACGTATAACGTTATATACGATAACGATATAACGTATAACGTTATATACTATTACGATATAACGTATAACGTTATATACTACTAAGATATAACGTATAACGTGATGTACGATAACGATATAACGTATAACGTTATATAATATAACGATATAACGTATAACGTTATATACTATATCGATATAACGTATAACGTTATATACTATATCGATATAACGTATAACGTTATATACTATATCGATATTACGTATAACGTTATATACTATATCGATATAACGTATAACGTTATATACTACTACGATATAACGTATAACGTTATATACTACTACGATATAACGTATAACGTTATATACTATATCGATATAACGTATAACGTTATATACTATATCGATATAACGTATAACGTTATATACTATATCGATATAACTTATATCGTTATATACTATTACGATATAACGTATAACGTTATGTAGTATTACGATATAACGTATAACGTTATATACTATAACGATATATCGTATAACGTTATGTACGATAACGATATAACGTATAACGTTATATAATATAACGATATAACGTATAACGTTATATACGATAACGATATAACGTATAACGTTATATACTATATCGATATAACGTATAACGTTATATACTATATCGATATAACGTATAACGTTATATACTACTACGATATAACGTATAACGTTATATACTATATCGATATAACGTATAACGTTATATACTATATCGATATTACGTATAACGTTATATACTATATCGATATAACGTATAACGTTATACACTATATCGATATAACGTATAACGTTATATACTACTACGATATAACGTATAACGTTATATACTATATCGATATAACGTATAACGTTATATACTATATCGATATAACGTATAACGTTATATACATTAACGGTATAACGTATAACGTTATATACTATATCGATATAACGTATAACGTTATATACTATTACGATATAACGTATAACGTTATATACTATATCGATATAACTTATAACGTTATATACTATATCGATATAACGTATAATGTTATATACTATATCGATATAACGTATAACGTTATATACTATAACGATATAACGTATAACGTTATATACTATATCGATATAACGTATAACGTTATATACTATATCGATATAACGTATAACGTTATATACTATATCGATATAACGTATAACGTTATATACTATATCGATATTACGTATAACGTTATATACTATATCGATATAACGTATAACGTTATATACTACTACGATATAACGTATAACGTTATATACTATATCGATATAACGTATAACGTTATATACTATATCGATATAACGTATAACGTTATATACTATTACGGCATAACGTATAACGTTATATACTATAACGATATAACGTATAACGTTATATACTACTACGATATAACGTATAACGTTATATACTATATCGATATAACGTATAACGTTATATACTATATCGATATAACGTATAACGTTATATACTATATCGATATAACGTATAACGTTATATACTATAACGATATATCGTTTAACGTTATGTAGTATTACGATATAACATATAACGTTATATACGATAACGACATAACGTATAACGTTATATACTATATCGATATAACGTATAACGTTATATACTATTACGATATAACGTATAACGTTATATACGATAACGATATAACGTATAACGTTATATACTATTACGATATAACGTATAACGTTATATACGATAACGATATAACGTATAACGTTATATACTATATCGATATAACGTATAACGTTATATACTATATCGATATAACGTATAACGTTATATACTATTACGATATAACGTATAACGTTATATACGATAACGATATAACGTATAACGTTATATACTATATCGATATAACGTATAACGTTATATACTATATCGATATAACGTATAACGTTATATACTATATCGATAAAACGTATAATGTTATATACTATATCGATATAACGTATAACGTTATATACTATAACGATATAACGTATAACGTTATATACTATATCGATATAACGTATAACGTTATATACTATATCGATATAACGTATAACGTTATAAACATTAACGGAATAACGTATAACGTTATATACTATATCGATATAACGTATAACGTTATATACTATTACGATATAACGTATAACGTTATATACGATAACGATATAACGTATAACGTTATATACTATTACGATATAACGTATAACGTTATATACTATATCGATATAACGTATAACGTTATATACTATATCGATATAACGTATAACGTTATATACATTAACGGTATAACGTATAACGTTATATACTATATCGATATAACGTATAACGTTATATACTATTACGATATAACGTATAACGTTATATACTATATCGATATAACTTATAACGTTATATACTATATCGATATAACGTATAATGTTATATACTATATCGATATAACGTGTAACGTTATATACTATAACGATATAACGTATAACGTTATATACTATATCGATATAACGTATAACGTTATATACTATATCGATATAACATATAACGTTATATACTATATCGATATAACGTATAACGTTATATACTATAACGATATAACGTATAACGTTATATACTATATCGATATAACGTATAACGTTATATACTATTACGATATAACGTATAACGTTATATAATATAACGATATAACGTATAACGTTATATAATATAACGATATAACGTATAACGTTATATACTATTAAGGTATAACGTATGGCGTTATATACTATATCGATATAACGTATAACGTTATATACTATTACGATATAACGTATAACGTTATATACTATAACGATATAACGTATAACGTTATATACTATATCGATATAACGTATAACGTTATGTACGATAACGGTATAACGGATAACGTTATATACTGTATCGATATAACGTATAACGTTATATACTATATCGATATAACGTATAACGTTATATACTATAACGATATATCGTTTAACGTTATGTTGTATTACGATATAACGTATAACGTTATATACTATAACGATATAACGTATAACGTTATATACTATAACGTACAACGTTATATACTACTACGATATAACGTATAACGTTATATACTATATCGATATAACGTATAACGTTATATACTACTACGATATAACGTATAACGTTATATACTATATCGATATAACGTATAACGTTATATACTATATCGATATAACGTATAACGTTATATACTATATCGATATAACGTATAACGTTATATACTATATCGATATAACGTATAACGTTATATACTATAACGATATAACGTATAACGTTATATACTATAACGATATAACGTATAACGTTATATACTACTACGATATAACGTATAACGTTATATACTATATCGATATAACGTATAACGTTATATACTATATCGATATAACGTATAACGTTATATACTATATCGATATAACGTATAACGTTATATACTATATCGATATAACGTATAACGTTATATACGATAACGATATAACGTATAACGTTATATACTATTACGATATAACGTATAACGTTATGTACGATAACGATATAACGCATAACGTTATATACTATAACGATATAACGTATAACGTTACATACTATTACGACATAACGTATAACGTTATATACTATATCGATATGACGTGTAACGTTATATACTATTACGACATAACGTATAACGTTATATACTATATCGATATAACGTATAACGTTATATACTATATCGATATAACGTATAACGTTATATACTATATCGATATAACGTATAACGTTATATACTATATCGATATAACGTATAACGTTATATACTATATCGATATAACGTATAACGTTATATACGATAACGATATAACGTATAACGTTATATACTATTACGATATAACGTATAACGTTATGTACGATAACGATATAACGTATAACGTTATATACTACTACGATATAAAGTATAACGTTATATACTATATCGATATAACGTATAACGTTATATACTATATCGATATAACGTATAACGTTATATACTATATCGATATAACGTATAACGTTATATACTATTACGATATAACGTATAACGTTATATACTATATCGATATAACGTATAACGTTATACACTATATCGATATAACGTATAACGTTATATACTACTACGATATAACGTATAACGTTATATACTATATCGATATAACGTATAACGTTATATACGATAACGATATAACGTATAACGTTATATACTATTACGATATAACGTATAACGTTATATACTACTAAGATATAACGTATAACGTGATGTACGATAACGATATAACGTATAACGTTATATAATATAACGATATAACGTATAACGTTATATACTATATCGATATAACGTATAACGTTATATACTATATCGATATAACGTATAACGTTATATACTATATCGATATTACGTATAACGTTATATACTATATCGATATAACGTATAACGTTATATACTACTACGATATAACGTATAACGTTATATACTACTACGATATAACGTATAACGTTATATACTATATCGATATAACGTATAACGTTATATACTATATCGATATAACGTATAACGTTATATACTATATCGATATAACTTATATCGTTATATACTATTACGATATAACGTATAACGTTATGTAGTATTACGATATAACGTATAACGTTATATACTATAACGATATATCGTATAACGTTATGTACGATAACGATATAACGTATAACGTTATATAATATAACGATATAACGTATAACGTTATATACGATAACGATATAACGTATAACGTTATATACTATATCGATATAACGTATAACGTTATATACTATATCGATATAACGTATAACGTTATATACTACTACGATATAACGTATAACGTTATATACTATATCGATATAACGTATAACGTTATATACTATATCGATATTACGTATAACGTTATATACTATATCGATATAACGTATAACGTTATACACTATATCGATATAACGTATAACGTTATATACTACTACGATATAACGTATAACGTTATATACTATATCGATATAACGTATAACGTTATATACTATATCGATATAACGTATAACGTTATATACATTAACGGTATAACGTATAACGTTATATACTATATCGATATAACGTATAACGTTATATACTATTACGATATAACGTATAACGTTATATACTATATCGATATAACTTATAACGTTATATACTATATCGATATAACGTATAATGTTATATACTATATCGATATAACGTATAACGTTATATACTATAACGATATAACGTATAACGTTATATACTATATCGATATAACGTATAACGTTATATACTATATCGATATAACGTATAACGTTATATACTATATCGATATTACGTATAACGTTATATACTATATCGATATAACGTATAACGTTATATACTACTACGATATAACGTATAACGTTATATACTATATCGATATAACGTATAACGTTATATACTATATCGATATAACGTATAACGTTATATACTATATCGATATAACGTATATCGTTATATACTATTACGATATAACGTATAACGTTATGTAGTATTACGATATAACGTATAACGTTATATACTATAACGATATATCGTATAACGTTATGTACGATAACGATATAACGTATACCGTTATATACTATATCGATATAACGTATAACGTTATATACTACTACGATATAACGTATAACGTTATATACTATATCGATATAACGTATAACGTTATATACTATATCGATATTACGTATAACGTTATATACTATATCGATATAACGTATAACGTTATCTACTACTACGATATAACGTATAACGTTATATACTATATCGATATAACGTATAACGTTATATAATATATCGATATAACGTATAACGTTATATACTATTTCGATATAACGTATATCGTTATATACTATTACGATATATCGTATAACGTTATGTAGTATTACGATATAACGTATAACGTTATATACTATAACGATATATCGTATAACGTTATGTAGTATTACGATATAACGTATAACGTTATAAACTATAACGATATAACGTATAACGTTATGTAGTATTACGATATAACGTATAACGTTATATACTATAACGATATATTGTATAACGTTATGTAGTATTACGATATAACGTATAACGTTATATACGATAACGATATAACGTATAACGTTGTATACTATTACGATATAACGTATAACGTTATATACTATATCGATATTACGTATAACGTTATATACTATATCGATATAACGTATAACGTTATATACTACTACGATATAACGTATAACGTTATATACTATATCGATATAACGTATAACGTTATATAATATATCGATATAACGTATAACGTTATATACTATTTCGATATAACGTATATCGTTATATACTATTACGATATAACCTATAACGTTATGTAGTATTACGATATAACGTATAACGTTATATACTATAACGATATATCGTATAACGTTATGTAGTATTACGATATAACGTATAACGTTATAAACGATAACGATATAAGGTATAACGTTATATACTATATCGATATAACGTATAACGTTATATACTATAACGATATAACGTATAACGTTATATACTACTA
Source organism: Bombus affinis (assembly GCF_024516045.1). Lineage (NCBI taxonomy): Eukaryota > Metazoa > Arthropoda > Insecta > Hymenoptera > Apidae > Bombus > Bombus affinis. Next base: position 36,138 of record NW_026108852.1, on the reverse strand, counting down.
CGACATAACGTATAACGTTATGTACGATAACGATATAACGTATAACGTTATGTAGTATTACGATATAACGTATGACGTTATATACGATAACGATATAACGTATAACGTTATATACTATATCGATATAACGTATAACGTTATATACTATATCGATATAACGTATAACGTTATATACTATAACGATATAACGTATAACGTTATATACAATATCGATAAAACGTATAACGTTATATACCATATCGATATAACGTATAACGTTATGTAGTATTACGATATAACGTATGACGTTATATACGATAACGATATAACGTATAACGTTATATACTATATCGATATAACGTATAACGTTATATACTATATCGATATAACGTATAACGTTATATACTATAACGATATATCGTTTAACGTTATGTAGTATTACGATATAATGTATAACGTTATATACGATAACAATATAACGTATAACGTTATATACTATAACGATATAACTTATAACGTTATATACTATTACGATACAACGTATAACGTTATATACTATTACGATATAACGTATAACGTTATATGCTATATCGATATAACGTATAACGTTATATACTACTACGACATAACGTATAACGTTATGTACGATAACGATATAACGTATAACGTTATGTAGTATTACGATATAACGTATGACGTTATATACGATAACGATATAACGTATAACGTTATATACTATATCGATATAACGTATAACGTTATATACTATATCGATATAACGTATAACGTTATATACTATAACGATATAACGTATAACGTTATATACAATATCGATAAAACGTATAACGTTATATACCATATCGATATAACGTATAACGTTATGTAGTATTACGATATAACGTATGACGTTATATACGATAACGATATAACGTATAACGTTATATACTATATCGATATAACGTATAACGTTATATACTATATCGATATAACGTATAACGTTATATACTATAACGATATATCGTTTAACGTTATGTAGTATTACGATATAACGTATAACGTTATATACGATAACGATATAACGTATAACGTTATATACTATATCGATATAACGTATAACGTTATATACTATAACGATATAACGTATTACGTTATGTAGTATTACGATATAACGTATAACGTTATATACTATATCGATATAACGTATAACGTTATATACTACTACGATATAACGTATAACGTTATATACTATATCGATATAACGTATAACGTTATATACTATATCGATATAACGTATAACGTTATATACTATATCGATATAAGGTATAACGTTATATACTATATCGATATAACGTATAACGTTATATACTATAACGATATAACGTATAACGTTATATACTACTACGACATAACGTATAACGTTATGTACGATAACGATAGAACGTATAACGTTATGTAGTATTACGATATAACGTATGACGTTATATACGATAACGATATAACGTATAACGTTATATACTATATCGATATAACGTATAACGTTATATACTATATCGATATAACGTATAACGTTATATACTATAACGATATAACGTATAACGTTATATACAATATCGATAAAACGTATAACGTTATATACCATATCGATATAACGTATAACGTTATGTAGTATTACGATATAACGTATGACGTTATATACGATAACGATATAACGTATAACGTTATATACTATATCGATATAACGTATAACGTTATATACTATATCGATATAACGTATAACGTTATACACAATAACGATATATCGTTTAACGTTATGTAGTATTACGATATAATGTATAACGTTATATACGATAACAATATAACGTATAACGTTATATACTATAACGATATAACTTATAACGTTATATACTATTACGATACAACGTATAACGTTATATACTATTACGATATAACGTATAACGTTATATGCTATATCGATATAACGTATAACGTTATATACTATTACGATATAACGTATAACGTTATATACTATATCGATATAACGTATAACGTTATATACTATATCGATATAACGTATAACGTTATATACTACTACGATATAACGTATAACGTTATATACTATATCGATATAACGTATAACGTTATATACGATAACGATATAACGTATAACGTTATATACTATTACGATATAACGTATAACGTTATATACTACTAAGATATAACGTATAACGTTATGTACGATAACGATATAACGTATAACGTTATATAATATAACGATATAACGTATAACGTTATATACTATATCGATATAACGTATAACGTTATATACTATATCGATATAACGTATAACGTTATATACTATATCGATATTACGTATAACGTTATATACTATATCGATATAACGTATAACGTTATATACTACTACGATATAACGTATAACGTTATATACTATATCGATATAACGTATAACGTTATATACTATATCGATATAACGTATAACGTTATATACTATATCGATATAACGTATATCGTTATATACTATTACGATATAACGTATAACGTTATGTAGTATTACGATATAACGTATAACGTTATATACTATAACGATATATCGTATAACGTTATGTACGATAACGATATAACGTATAACGTTATATAATATAACGATATAACGTATAACGTTATATACGATAACGATATAACGTATAACGTTATATACTATAACGATATATCGTATAACGTTATGTAGTATTACGATATAACGTATAACGTTATATACGATAACGATATAACGTATAACGTTGTATACTATTACGATATAACGTATAACGTTATATACTATAACGATATGACGTATAACGTTATGTAGTATTACGATATAACGTATAACGTTATATACGATAACGATATAACGTATAACGTTATATACTATATCGATATAACGTATAACGTTATATACTATAACGATATATCGTCTGACGTTATGTAGTATTACGATATAACGTATAACGTTATAAACGATAACGATATAACGTATAACGTTATATACTATTACGATATAACGTATAACGTTATATACGATAACGATATAACGTATAACGTTATATACTATATCGATAAAACGTATAACGTTATATACTATTACGATATAACGTATAACGTTATATACGATAACGATATAACGTATAACGTTATATACTATTACGATATAACGTATAACATTATATACGATAACGATATAACGTATAACGTTATATACTATATCGATATAACGTATAACGTTATATACTATATCGATATAACGTATAACGTTATATACTATAACGATATATCGTTTAACGTTATGTAGTATTACGATATAACGTATAACGTTATATACGATAACGATATAACGTATAACGTTATATACTATATCGATATAACGTATAACGTTATATACTATAACGATATAACGTATTACGTTATGTAGTATTACGATATAACGTATAACGTTATATACTATATCGATATAACGTATAACGTTATATACTACTACGATATAACGTATAACGTTATATACTATATCGATATAACGTATAACGTTATATACTATATCGATATAACGTATAACGTTATATACTATATCGATATAACGTATAACGTTATATACTATAACAATATAACGTATAACGTTATATACGATAACGATATAACGTATAACGTTATATACTATAACGATATATCCTTTATCGTTATGTAGTATTACGATATAACGTATAACGTTATATACGATAACGATATAACGTATAACGTTATATACTATTACGATATAACGTATAACGTTATATACGATAACGATATAACGTATAACGTTATATACTATATCGATATAACGTATAACGTTATATACTATATCGATATAACGTATAACGTTATATACGATAACGATATAACGTATAACGTTATATACTATATCGATATAACGTATAACGTTATATACTATAACGATATATCGTATAACGTTATGTAGTATTACGATATAACGTATAACGTTATAAACGATAACGATATAAGGTATAACGTTATATACTATATCGATATAACGTATAACGATATATACTATAACGATATAACGTATAACATTATATACTATATCGATATAACGTATAACGTTATATACTATTACGATATAACGTATAACGTTATATACTATAACGATATAACGTATAACGTTATATACGATAACGATATAACGTATAACGTTATATACTATATCGGTATAACGGATAACGTTTTATACTATATCGATATAACGTATAGCGTTGTATACTATTACGATATAACGTATAACGTTATATACTATTAAGATATAACGTATGACGTTATATACTATAACGATATAACGTATAACGTTATATACTATATCGATATAACGTATAACGTTATATACTATATCGATATAACGTATAACGTTATATACTATATCGATATAACGTATAACGTTATATACTATAACGATATAACGTATAACGTTATATACAATATCGATAAAACGTATAACCTTATATACCATATCGATATAACGTATAACGTTATGTAGTATTACTATATAACGTATGACGTTATATACGATAACGATATAACGTATAACGTTATATACTATATCGATATAACGTATAACGTTATATACTATATCGATATAACGTATAACGTTATATACTATAACGATATATCGTTTAACGTTATGTAGTATTACGATATAATGTATAACGTTATATACGATAACAATATAACGTATAACGTTATATACTATAACGATATAACTTATAACGTTATATACTATTACGATACAACGTATAACGTTATATACTATTACGATATAACGTATAACGTTATATACTATATCGATATAACGTATAACGTTATATACTATTACGATATAACGTATAACGTTATATACTATATCGATATAACGTATAACGTTATATACTATATCGATATAACGTATAACGTTATATACTATATCGATATAACGTATAACGTTATATACTACTACGATATAACGTATAACGTTATATACTATATCGATATAACGTATAACGTTATATACGATAACGATATAACGTATAACGTTATATACTATTACGATATAACGTATAACGTTATATACTACTAAGATATAACGTATAACGTTATGTACGATAACGATATAACGTATAACGTTATATAATATAACGATATAACGTATAACGTTATATACTATATCGATATAACGTATAACGTTATATACTATATCGATATAACGTATAACGTTATATACTACTACGATATAACGTATAACGTTATATACTATATCGATATAACGTATAACGTTATATACGATAACGATATAACGTATAACGTTATATACTATTACTATATAACGTATAACGTTATATACTACTAAGATATAACGTATAACGTTATGTACGATAACGATATAACGTATAACGTTATATAATATAACGATATAACGTATAACGTTATATAATATAACGATATAACGTATAACGTTATATACGATAACGATATAACGTATAACGTTATATACGATAACGATATAACGTATAACGTTATATACTATATCGATAAAACGTATAACGTTATATACTATTACGATATAACGTATAACGTTATATACGATAACGATATAACGTATAACGTTATATACTATTACGATATAACGTATAACATTATATACGATAACGATATAACGTATAACGTTATATACTATATCGATATAACGTATAACGTTATATACTATATCGATATAACGTATAACGTTATATACTATAACGATATATCGTTTAACGTTATGTAGTATTACGATATAACGTATAACGTTATATACGATAACGATATAACGTATAACGTTATATACTATATCGATATAACGTATAACGTTATATACTATAACGATATAACGTATTACGTTATGTAGTATTACGATATAACGTATAACGTTATATACTATATCGATATAACGTATAACGTTATATACTACTACGATATAACGTATAACGTTATATACTATATCGATATAACGTATAACGTTATATACTATATCGATATAACGTATAACGTTATATACTATATCGATATAACGTATAACGTTATATACTATAACGATATAACGTATAACGTTATATACGATAACGATATAACGTATAACGTTATATACTATAACGATATATCCTTTAACGTTATGTAGTATTACGATATAACGTATAACGTTATATACGATAACGATATAACGTATAACGTTATATACTATTACGATATAACGTATAACGTTATATACGATAACGATATAACGTATAACGTTATATACTATATCGATATAACGTATAACGTTATATACTATATCGATATAACGTATAACGTTATATACGATAACGATATAACGTATAACGTTATATACTATATCGATATAACGTATAACGTTATATACTATAACGATATATCGTATAACGTTATGTAGTATTACGATATAACGTATAACGTTATAAACGATAACGATATAAGGTATAACGTTATATACTATATCGATATAACGTATAACGTTATATACTATAACGATATAACGTATAACGTTATATACTACTACGATATAACGTATAACGTTATGTACGATAACGATATAACGTATAACGTTATGTAGTATTACGATATAACGTATGACGTTATATACGATAACGATATAACGTATGACGTTATATACTATATCGATATAACGTATAACGTTATATACTATATCGATATAACGTATAACGTTATATACTATAACGATATATCGTTTAACGTTATGTAGTATTACGATATAATGTATAACGTTATATACGATAACAATATAACGTATAACGTTATATACTATAACGATATAACGTATAACATTATATACTATATCGATATAACGTATAACGTTATATACTATTACGATATAACGTATAACGTTATATACTATAACGATATAACGTATAACGTTATATACGATAACGATATAACGTATAACGTTATATACTATATCGGTATAACGTATAACGTTTTATACTATATCGATATAACGTATAGCGTTGTATACTATTACGATATAACGTATAACGTTATATACTATTAAGATATAACGTATGACGTTATATACTATAACGATATAACGTATAACGTTATATACTATATCGATATAACGTATAACGTTATATACTATATCGATATAACGTATAACGTTATATACTATAACGATATAACGTATAACGTTATATACAATATCGATAAAACGTATAACGTTATATACCATATCGATATAACGTATAACGTTATGTAGTATTACTATATAACGTATGACGTTATATACGATAACGATATAACGTATAACGTTATATACTATATCGATATAACGTATAACGTTATATACTATATCGATATAACGTATAACGTTATATACTATAACGATATATCGTTTAACGTTATGTAGTATTACGATATAATGTATAACGTTATATACGATAACAATATAACGTATAACGTTATATACTATAACGATATAACTTATAACGTTATATACTATTACGATACAACGTATAACGTTATATACTATTACGATATAACGTATAACGTTATATACTATATCGATATAACGTATAACGTTATATACTATTACGATATAACGTATAACGTTATATACTATATCGATATATCGTATAACGTTATATACTATATCGATATAACGTATAACGTTATATACTACTACGATATAACGTATAACGTTATATACTATATCGATATAACGTATAACGTTATATACTATTACGATATAACGTATAACGTTATATACTATATCGATATAACGTATAACGTTATATACTATTACGATATAACGTATAACGTTATGTACGATAACGATATAACGTATAACGTTATATAATATAACGATATAACGTATAACGTTATATACTATATCGATATAACGTATAACGTTATATACTATATCGATATAACGTATAACGTTATATACTACTACGATATAACGTATAACGTTATATACTATATCGATATAACGTATAACGTTATATACGATAACGATATAACGTATAACGTTATATACTATTACTATATAACGTATAACGTTATATACTACTAAGATATAACGTATAACTTTATGTACGATAACGATATAACGTATAACGTTATATAATATAACGATATAACGTATAACGTTATATAATATAACGATATAACGTATAACGTTATATACGATAACGATATAACGTATAACGTTATATACTATATCGATATAACGTATAACGTTATATACTATATCGATATAACGTATAACGTTATATACTACTACGATATAACGTATAACGTTATATACTATATCGATATAACGTATAACGTTATATACTATATCGATATTACGTATAACGTTATATACTATATCGATATAACGTATAACGTTATATACTACTACGATATAACGTATCACGTTATATACTATATCGATATAACGTATAACGTTATATACTATATCGATATAACGTATAACGTTATATACTATATCGATATAACGTATATCGTTATATACTATTACGATATAACGTATAACTTTATGTAGTATTACGATATAACGTATAACGTTATATACTATAACGATATATCGTATAACGTTATGTAGTATTACGATATAACGTATAACGTTATATACTATAACGATATAACGTATAACGTTATGTAGTATTACGATATAACGTATAACGTTATATAAAATAACGATATATCGTATAACGTTATGTAGTATTACGATATAACGTATAACGTTATATACTACTACGATATAACGTATAACGTTATATACTATATCGATATAACGTATAACGTTATATACGATAACGATATAACGTATAACGTTATATACTATTACTATATAACGTATAACGTTATATACTACTAAGATATAACGTATAACGTTATGTACGATAACGATATAACGTATAACGTTATATAATATAACGATATAACGTATAACGTTATATAATATAACGATATAACGTATAACGTTATATACGATAACGATATAACGTATAACGTTATATACTATATCGATATAACGTATAACGTTATATACTATATCGATATAACGTATAACGTTATATACTACTACGATATAACGTATAACGTTATATACTATATCGATATAACGTATAACGTTATATACTATAACGATATAACGTATAACGTTATATACTATATCGATATAGCGTATAACGTTATGTACGATAACGGTATAACGTATAACGTTATATACTACAACGATATATCGTATAACGTTATGTAGTGTTACGATATAACGTATAACGTTATGTAGTGTTACGATATAACGTATAACGTTATATACGATAACGATATAACGTATAACGTTGTATACTATTACGATATAACGTATAACCTTATATACTATTACGATATAACGTATAACGTTATACACTATATCGATATAACGTATAACGTTATATACTATATCGATATAACGTATAACGTTATGTACGATAACGGTATAACGTATAACGTTATATACTATAACGATATATCGTATAACGTTATGTAGTGTTACGATATAACGTATAACGTTATAAACGATAACGATATATCGTATAACGTTATGTAGTATTACGATATAACGTATAACGTTATATACGATAACGATATAACGTATAACGTTGTATACTATATCGATATAACGTATAACGTTATATACTATATCGGTATAACGTATAACGTTTTATTCTATATCGATATAACGTATAGCGTTGTATACTATTGCGATATAACGTATAACTTTATATACTATAACGATATAACTTATAACGTTATATACTATTACGATACAACGTATAACGTTATATACTATTACGATATAACGTATAACGTTATATACTATATCGGTATAACGTATAACGTCTTATACTATATCGATATAACGTATAGCGTTGTATACTATTACGATATAACGTATAACTTTATGTACTATAACGATATAACTTATAACGTTATATACGATTACGATACAACGTATAACGTTATATACTATTACGATATAACGTATAACGTTATATACGATAACGATATAACGTATAACGTTATACACTATTACGATATAACGTATAACGTTATATACTATTAAGATATTACGTATAACGTTATATACTATATCGATATAACGTATAACGTTATATACTATATCGATATAACGTATAACGTTATATACTATAACGATATAACGTATAACGTTATATACTATATCGATATAGCGTATAACGTTATGTACGATAACGGTATAACGTATAACGTTATATACTACAACGATATATCGTATAACGTTATGTAGTGTTACGATATAACGTATAACGTTATATACGATAACGATATAACGTATAACGTTGTATACTATTACGATATAACGTATAACCTTATATACTATTACGATATAACGTATAACGTTATACACTATATCGATATAACGTATAACGTTATATACTATATCGATATAACGTATAACGTTATGTACGATAACGGTATAACGTATAACGTTATATACTATAACGATATATCGTATAACGTTATGTAGTGTTACGATATAACGTATAACGTTATAAACGATAACGATATAACGTATAACGTTCTATACTATAACGATATAACGTATAACGTTATATACTACTAAGATATAACGTATAACGTTATGTACGATAACGATATAACGTATAACGTTATATAATATAACGATATAACGTATAGCGTTATATACTATATCGATATAACGTATAACGTTATATACTATATCGACATAACGTATAACGTTATGTACGATAACGATATAACGTATAACGTTATATACTACTACGATATAACGTATAACGTTATGTACGATAACGATATAACGTATAACGTTATGTAGTATTACGATATAACGTATAACGTTATATACGATGACGATATAACGTATAACGTTATATACTATATCGGTATAACGTATAACGTTTTATACTATATCGATATAACGTATAGCGTTGTATACTATTACGATATAACGTATAACTTTATATACTATAACGATATAACTTATAACGTTATATACTATTACGATACAACGTATAACGTTATATACTATTACGATATAACGTATAACGTTATATACTATATCGATATAACGTATAACGTTATATACTATATCGATATAACATATAACGTTATATACTATATCGATATAACGTATAACGTTATATACGATAACGATATAACGTATAACGTTATATACGATAACGATATAACGTATAACGTTATACACTATTACGATATAACGTATAACGTTATATACTATCAAGATATAACGTATGACGTTATATACTATAACGATATAACGTATAACGTTATATACTATATCGATATAACGTATAACGTTATATACTATATCGATATAACGTATAACGTTATATACTATAACGATATAACGTATAACGTTATATACAATATCGATAAAACGTATAACGTTATATACCATATCGATATAACGTATAACGTTATATACTATATCGAAATAACGTATAACGTTATATACTATTACGATATAACTTATAACGTTATATACTATAACGATATAACGTATAACGTTATATACTATATCGATATAACGTATAACGTTATATACTATATCGATATAACGTAGAACGTTATATACTATAACGATATAACGTATAACGTTATATACTATATCGATATAGCGTATAACGTTATGTACGATAACGGTATAACGTATAACGTTATATACTATATCGATATAACGTATAACGTTATGTAGTACTACGATATACCGTATAACGTTATATACGATGACGATATAACGTATAACGTTATATACTATATCGATATAACGTATAACGTTATATACTATATCGATATAACGTATAACGTTATATTCTATATCGATATAACGTACAACGTTATATACGATGACGATATAACGTATAACGTTATATACTATATCGATATAACGTATAACGTTATATACCATATCGATATAACGTATAACTTTATATACTATTTCGATATAACGTATAACGTTATATACCATATCGATATAACGTATAACGTTATGTACGATAACGGTATAACGTATAACGTTATATACTATAACGATATATCGTATAACGTTATGTAGTGTTATGATATAACGTATAACGTTATAAACGATAACGATATAACGTATAACGTTATATACTATAACGATATAACGTATAACGTTATATACTACTAAGATATAACGTATAACGTTATGTACGATAACGATATAACGTATAACGTTATATAATATAACGATATAACGTATAGCGTTATATACTATATCGATATAACGTATAACGTTATATACTATATCGACATAACGTATAACGTTATGTACGATAACGATATAACGTATAACGTTATATACTACTACGATATAACGTATAACGTTATGTACGATAACGATATAACGTATAACGTTATGTAGTATTACGATATAACGTATAACGTTATATACGATAACGATATAACGTATAACGTTATATACTATAACGATATAACGTATAACGTTATATACTATATCGATATAACGTATAACGTTATATACTATTACGATATAACGTATAACGTTATATACTATAACGATATTACGTATAACGTTATATACGATAACGATATAACGTATAACGTTATATACTATATCGATATAACATATAACGTTATATACTATATCGATATAACGTATAACGTTATATACGATAACGATATAACGTATAACGTTATACACTATTACGATATAACGTATAACGTTATATACTATTAAGATATAACGTATGACGTTATATACTATAACGATATAACGTATAACGTTATATACTATATCGATATAACGTATAACGTTACATACTATATCGATATAACGTATAACTTTATATACTATAACGATATAACGTATAACGTTATATACAATATCGATAAAACGTATAACGTTATATACTATATCGATATAACGTATAACGTTATATACTATAACGATATATCGTATAACGTTATGTAGTGTTACGATATAACGTATAACGTTATATACGATAACGATATAACGTATAACGTTGTATACTATTACGATATAACGTATAACGTTATATACTATTACGATATAACGTATAACGTTATACACTATATCAATATAACGTATAACGTTATATACTATTACGATATAACGTATAACGTTTCATACTATAACGATATAACGTATAACGTTATATACTATATCGATATAACGTATAACGTTATATACTATTACGATATAACGTATAACGTTATATACTATAACGATATAACGTATAACGTTATATACTATATCGATATAACGTATAACGTTATATACTATTACGATATAACGTATAACGTTATGTAGTATTACGATATAACGCATAACGTTATATACCATAACGATATAACGTATAACGTTATATACTATATCGATATAACGTATAACGTTATATACTATATCGATATAACGTATAACGTTATATACTATATCGATATAACGTACAACGTTATGTAGTATTACGATATAACGCATAACGTTATATACCATAGCGATATAACGTATAACGTTATATACTATATCGATATAACGTACAACGTTATATACGATGACGATATAACGCATAACGTTATATACTATTACGATATAACGTATAACGTTATATACTATATCGATATAACGTATAACGTTATATACTATTACGATATAACGTATAACGTTATATACTGTAACGATATAACGTATAACGTTTCATACTATAACGATATAACGTATAACGTTATATACTATATCGATATAACGTATAACGTTATATACTATTACGATATAACGTATAACGTTATATACTATAACGATATAACGTATAACGTTATATACTATTACGATATAACGTATAACGTTATACACTATATCAATATAACGTATAACGTTATATACTATTACGATATAACGTACAACGTTATATACGATGACGATATAACGTATAACGTTATATACTATATCGATATAACGTATAACGTTATATACTATATCGATATAACGTATAACGTTATATACTATATCGATATAACGTACAACGTTATGTAGTATTACGATATAACGCATAACGTTATATACCATAACGATATAACGTATAACGTTATATACTATATCGATATAACGTACAACGTTATATACGATGACGATATAACGCATAACGTTATATACTATTACGATATAACGTATAACGTTATATACTATATCGATATAACGTATAACGTTATATACTATTACGATATAACGTATAACGTTATATACTGTAACGATATAACGTATAACGTTATATACTGTAACGATATAACGTATAACCTTATATACTATATCGATATAACGTATAACGTTATATACTATAACGATATAACGTATAACGTTATATACTATTACGATACAACGTATAACGTTATATACTATAACGATATAACGTATAACGTTATATACTGTAACGATATAACGTATAACGTTATATACTATATCGATATAACGTATAACGTTATATACTATAACGATATAACGTATAACGTCATATACTATTACGATACAACGTATAACGTTATATACTATTACTATATATCGTATAACGTTATTTACTATATCGATATAACGTATAACGTTATATACTATATCGATATAACGTATAACGTTATATACTATATCGATATAACGTATAACGTTATATACGATAACGATATAACGTATAACGTTATATACTATTACGATATAACGTATAACGTTATATACTATAACGATATAACGTATAACGTTATATACTATATCGATATAACGTATAACGTTATATACTATATCGATATAACGTATAACGTTATATACTATAACGATATAACGTATAACGTTATATACTATTACGATACAACGTATAACGTTATATACTCTTACTATATATCGTATAACGTTATTTACTATATCGATATAACGTAAACGTTATGTAGTATTACGATATAACGTATAACGTTATACAGTATTATGATGTAACGTATAACGTTATACAGTAATGTGATGTAACGTATAACATTATACAGTAGAGTGATATAATGTATAACGTTATATAGTACTACGATATAACATATAACGTTATATAGTACTACGATATAACGTATATCGTTATATACTATTACGACATAACGTATAACGTTATACTGTACTACGATACAACGTATAACGTTATATACTATTACGATATAACGTATAATGCTATATATTATTCCTAACTGACGTATTGGGTTATATAGTATTACGATATAACGTATAACGTTATACTGTACTACGATGCAACGTATAACGTTATATACTATTACGATATAACGTATACCGTTATGTAATATAACGTTATATACTATTGTGGTTTAACGTATAACGTTATGTAGTAGTACGGTATAACTTATAACGTTATGTAGTATAACGTTCTAACGTATAACGTTATATACTATTACGATATCACGGATAACATTTGGTCATATTACGTTGTATAGTATATCGTTATAGCGTGTAGTGTTATGTCCTCTTATGTTATATAGTATAACGTTACATGATACAATGTTATAACGTATTACGTTATATATTATAACCTTACGACGTATTGCGTTATATACTATAACTTTATAACGTTATAACGTATCACGTTATATATTATATCGTTATATGGTATACTGTTTTATCCTATATTATTACGTTATACGGTATAGCGTTATATGGTATAATGGTATAACCTATTTTGTGATATGGTATACCTTTAAAGCGTATGACATGATATGGTGAAACATCAAAACGTATGACTTTATATCGTGTAACGTTAAAACGTATTACTTTATAATGCATAATGTTATATCCTGTTATGTTATATAGTATAATATTATAACGTATATTATATAGTATAGCGTTATGACGTGAGAAGTGAGTGTTTTCAGTGTTGTCAAATAGTCTTATCAGCTTTCTCAAGGAGTGTTGTCAGCGTTGTCAAGGAGTGTTGTCAGCGTTGTCAAGGAAGGTTGTCAGCGTTGTCAAGGAAGGTTGTCAGCGTTGTCAAGGAAGATTGTCAGCGTTGTCAAGTGGTGTTTTCAGGTTTGTCAAGGAATGTGGTTAGCCGGAAAAATAGCGTTGGAAACGTTATAGCGAAAGTAGTGTGTAACGTATGGTGAATGCGTTCTTATAGACTGACCGGGAATCGTATTATATTTTGTGTTGACATGAACAAAATAGAAACAAAACATACCTTTACCAAACCTACTAGCAGGATGCCCTACTACAAGTAATACGTTGTATAGTATTACGTTATCATGTATTACGTTATATTAAATAACGTAATAGTATATCAGAACATGTTGTATAGCATGACGTTATAATGTATTACGTTATATTATGTTAGGTCATAATCTATTACGTTATATGGTATTACGATATATATATATATATATATATATATATATATACGCTATATAACGTAACACGTTATAACGTATTACGTTATATAGTATTGCGTCATATAGTATTACGCTATGTAGTATAACGTTATAACGTATTACACTTATGATGCAATACTGTATATAGTACCACTTTTTATGATATGCCGTCTTACGTCATAACATATATAGTATTACCGTATAACGTATTTTAGTATTATATTATATTATATTTAGTATTAGATAATAGTATTATATATACATTGGTTGTGTTACCGTATAACGTATTACGGCATGTAGTATTAGGTTATATAGTATTACATTGTAATGTATTACGGTATATATTATTATGTTATATGGTAATACGTTATATAGCATAACGATGTAACGCATTACGGTATATAGTATAACGTATAACGTATTACGTTATAACGTTATATATTATTACGATATTACGTATAACTTCATATAGTACTACGATATAACATACATACGATATAACATATATAGTACTACGATATAGTACTACGATATATTATATACTATTGCGATATAACGTATGACGTTATGTAGTATTACGATATAACGTATAACGTTACGTAGTATAACGTTACAACATATAAGGTTATATAGTATTACGATATAACGTATAACGTCATATACTATTGCCATATAACGTATAACGTTATATAGTATTACGATATAACTTATAACGTCATATAGTACTACGATATAACGTATTACGTTATGTAGTATAACGTTAGAACGTATAACGTTATATACTATTAAGATATCACGTATAACGTTATATAGTACTGCGATATAACGTATAACGTTATATAGTATTACGATGTAATGTATAACGTTATATGCTATTACGATGTAACGTATAAAATTATATAGTATTACGACGTAACATATAACGTTATATAGTACTACGATATAACGTATAACGTTATATACTAGTATGATATAACGTTATCATAAAATAGCGTTGAAAACGTTATAACGAAAGTAGTGTGTAACGAATGGTGAATGCGTTCTTATAGACTGACCGGGCAACATATTAAATTTTGTGTTGACGTGAGCAATA
The DNA here is from genome assembly GCF_024516045.1 of Bombus affinis. Lineage (NCBI taxonomy): Eukaryota > Metazoa > Arthropoda > Insecta > Hymenoptera > Apidae > Bombus > Bombus affinis. The sequence goes on along the minus strand of NW_026108852.1, from coordinate 18,494 downwards.
TAGAAACAAACCATACCTTTACCAAACCTACTAGCAGGATTCCCTACTACAAGTATTACGTTGTATAGTATTACGTTATCATGTATTACATTATATTAAATAACGTATTAGTATATCAGAACATATGGTATTGCATTACGTTATAATGTATTATGTTATATTATGTTAGGTCAGAATCTTTTACGTTATATAATGCTACGATGTATATATATATATATATAAAGTAATTATATTTATATTATATTATATTCTATATATATATATATTCTATATATATATATATATATATATATATATATATATATATATATATATATATGTCTATATATTACATCATAATGCATCACGTTATAACATATTGCGTTATGTAGTATTATATTATAATCTATTATTTTATATAACCTTACGCTATGTAGTATTGCGTCATATAGTATTACGCTATATAGTATAACGTTTAGCGTATTACTCTTATGAAGCAATACGGTATATAGTACCACGTTTTATGCTATGCCGTATTACGTCGTAACATATATAGTATTACCGTATAACGTATTTTAGTATTATATTATATTGTATTTAGTATTATATTATAGTATTATATATATTGGTTATATAGTATTACAGTGTAACGTATTAAGGTATATATTATTATGTTATATGGTAATACGTTATATAGCATGACGATGTAACGCATTACGGTATATAGCATAATGTTATAACGTATTACGTTATACAGTATAAGACAATAAAGAATTACGTTATATAGTATAACGCTGTAACGAATTACGTTACATAGTATTACGTTATATAGTATTACGATATAACGTAACACGTTATCTTGTGTATCGTTATATAGTATTGCCTCATAACGAATTTCCGTATATAGTTTACCGTTAAATAGTATTACGTTATGCAATACTACGTTATATAGTACAACGATGTAACGTATTACCATATATAGTATAACGTTATAACGAATTATGTTATATAGCATTACGATATATAGTATTACGTTGTAACCTCTTACGTTATATACTATTACGCTATATAGTATTACGTTATATAGTATTACGCTATATAGTATAACGTTATAATGTATTACACTTATAACGCAATACGGTATATAGTACCATGTTATTCAGTTTTATGTTATGCCGTATTACGTTATAACATATTACGTTATATAGTATTACCGTATAACTTATTACGGTATGTGGTATTAGGTTATATATTATTACAGTATTTCCTATTGCGTTATGTAGTATTACTTTATATATTATTACATTATATAGTATTACGTTAAATGGTAATACGTTATATTTTATTATATATACTATATTACGTTGTATTACATTTCGTAATAAAGTATGACGTTATATTATATTTTGTTATTGTGTATGATATTATTATATGACATTATATCATATCGCGTTATACTAGGTGACGTTATACTGTATAGCGTTACATTATATAATGTTATACTATGTAACGTTATACTATATGACGTTGTACTGTACGATGTTATATTATGTTACTTCATCTTATATTACATTATACTGTATGACGTTTTATTTTATTATGTTGTATTATGTTACGTTGTGCCATATTACATTGTACTATACAACCTTATCCTATGTGACGTTATACTATGTGACGTTATACTATGTGACGTTATACTATGTGACGTTGTACTATGTGAAATTGTACTATATGACCTTATGCTATATGACGTTGTATTATATCACGTTATACTATATTACGTTATATTACATTACGTAATAAAGTATAACGTTATATTGTATCACGATATAACGTTATACTATAATATTTGACGTTATGTTTCAGTACGTTATGCCATATCACTTTGGATTATATTATGCTATTCCGTATGACGTTATTATATGACGTTATATTATATCGCGTTATACTAGGTGACGCGTTATACTGTATAAGGTTACACTATATACCGTTGTACTATGTGATGTACTATGTGACGTTGTCATGTATGATGTTATATTATGTTACGTGATGGTATATTATGTTATATTATGTATATAATATAACATAGTAAGTATAACATAATATAACACGTCATACTGTATTAACGTTCTATTTTATTACGTCGTATTATGTTACGTTGTACCATATCACGTTATACTATACAACGTTATCCTATGTGACGTTATACTATATGACGTTATACTATATGACGTTATACTATATGACGTTATACTGTATAACGTTACGCTATATATCGTTATATTATGTGACGTTATACGGTATTACTTTACATTATATCACGTTATACTCTATAACATTATATCATTTGACGTTATACTTTATAACGTTATACTATGGAACGTTATACTATACGAGGTTATATTATATGACGTTCTACTATATGATATGCTAAGTGACATCATACTGTATAGCGTTATATTATATCTGCTTATACTATATAACGTTGTACTATATGACGTTATGTTTTATCACGTTATGCTATATAACATTATATTATATCACTTTATAATATATGACGTTGTATTGTATCACGTTATACTTTATAATGTTATACTATAGTACGTTATATCATAACACGGTTTATAATATTACGTTATACTATGTTACGTTTAATTATATCACGGTATATTCTATTACGTTAAACTATTTAACGTTTTACTATAGTACCTCATATTATATCACGTGTTTCGTATCACGTTGTACTGTATTACGTTATGCTATATTATGTTTCATTATGTTACATCATACTATATAACGTTATAATATATCATGTTATATTATATTACGTTATATTATTTTTGTTTGATTATATCATAATTTATAATGAACTCCGAATTATTATTCCGGTTATAAATCATTCGATTGAATTATCATTATTTAGGCCGCTATCTTTTGTAAATATTTATTCCATGCCATTTGAGATATCTTTCAGCTTCTAAACCGGGTTGATCGGTATTCCTTCTGCAATATTATCGATAGGCCGATTAGTAACTTTATTAGTCCAGCGCAATAATTCTTGAGAGGGAGAAGTAGTAATATTGTTAGTGCAAGATATAATATTTCTTACTCAATGGATGTTGTAAAAAAAGCATATAGTATATAAGATAATCCAGGTAGATAAAAGACTATCTTAATGTCTAAATTCATATTAATATTAATATCACAATTCCTAGCAGTAAATATGGCCGTAATTTACATCATTATTATTTTCGTGTTCATAATCTCGTAACTGTAAGTAATATCTGCGTATATAGGTATCTTCTTTATAAAGTATTTTTTTTTTTATATTATATATGAGAAATAATTATTCATATAAACCGAATCAAAGGAATAAGCAAGCTGCAGATGTTGAGACATTGTTGAGGAATTCAGAGATACGAAAATACACACGCTATATACAATACCCAGATTTGCATGAAGTACGCAAAGTATAGACTTCATTCTAATGTTCAGTGAATAAAAAATATACTTCGCCTCGATCATATTTCTTGAAATCTGTTAATATCATGAGAGACATACAAATAAAAATCTTTATATAAAAAAATAAATATGATTAAACGAAATACCTACTCCGAAATATTGTTAATAATCAAAGAAGAGCAAGTGAAATCAATATACTGTTTTACGCAAACAATGCTAAAAATAAGAGCACTTTGCTAAAATGAATAGGCTTGCGGATGACTAGAATATAGGAGTAGAAAATAAGAAAAATCTTTGTATCCAACGGGGTTGCAATAGACGAAAATCGATAGGCGATTATTATTACTATTGTTATTGTTATTATTATTATCCCTATATTAACTAATTACGGATGTTATATACATGGGCAAACAGGCATGATGCCAAGACTGCTCATAATTTATCTATTAAGTGTTATAAACGAGCGTGTTATATTTATAGCTTTTAGAAATGACTCTTGCATGCATGTATGGATGTTTATGTGCAGATCTAATTCCTGTATATTTTTGTGAAAAGATTTGTGTGCTATTCCGAATACTGATTTCTCGCGCTAATGGTACACGTTTTTCTATCTTTTCTTGCTACTTCTTTATTACGTTGTCGTCGTTCAGGGTGCTGATTTGTATTAAGTGTGTTGTTTCGTTCATTTTATCTATTAGTGTTATGTCTGGTCTATTGTCCGTTATTGTATGATCCGTTTGTGTCGTTTTATCCCAGTATAGTTTTACGTCATCATTGTACCTATGTATGCATCATTTTCCATTGTGAACTTGTAATTCTGTACTATGACTGTGAATTCCTTCCTGCCGCTCGGTTATGCCTGTTTATTATTATTATTACTATTATTGTTATATCGATATAAATATAATTTTAGAAATTCACGATAGAGCAATATAAATAAGTAGAACTCGATGCTCATTAAATAACGAAGTACATGGTCGAATTAAACAATTAAATATTCAGATAAGAGGCACCAGGGGCGAGCATACAGAGAGCGAAGGAGGCATCTACGATATCAGCAACAAACGTCGGCTGGGCTTGACCGAGCGGGAAGTGGTTTTTGAAATGAGAAACGGCGTACTTGAATTGATCAAACAGGAGAAACAACTACAAGAAGACCAGACGTGATATCGTCTGTCCGATGGAAATCAACGAGCGGCAAACTGTTTTGTCGATTCCAGGTCGATTCAGCCGTTTTTATAACTCTTATAAATCGAAATATCTAAACTGTATCGATTAATGTTCCTTCCTTCGGTGATTCTTCATTAATTTCTGATAACATTGTTGTACGGTTGGTAATACCGATTATTTTTATACAAAAATATATACACAATGGCTATATACATATAAATTATATGTGCACTATTTCGTGTTTCAATTTACTTGCAAATTAATTTAATTCAATTGTATTATTCGATGATCAAGATTATATATTTATTGATTTTAAATTAGTAGATGTTACTTTGACGAGAAAGTAATGTCACTTTTGATCGCGGAGGAAATCAAGACAATGGTTCTATGTTTCTGAAATATTTTCTCCTTGTTCGAACCTAGAAGTCAACTTAAAAATAGAGTAGTTTTAACGTTTAAACTTGGAGCGTGGCAAAGTTTGTTTTTGGTCAATTATTTTACCTTCGAGATTTCTTTTTACATTCCACATTTCCTAGAAACCCCATATTCTTCTTCTACAGTAAAATTATTTGAAATTGGAAGAAATACATACACATTCGTTGAAATCGAACGAAAGAATGAGAATTGACTTCTTTTGTATGAAGGTAGTATGGAAAGGCCATAGAAAACAATGATCAATAAAATATAATTAATTAAACAAAACAAGACCATTCACTTTTATACCTATAAAACCGGCACTACTTTCCCATTGGCTTGATATCTATTCGAATGGTTGCACGAATTCTTTAATACTCACTGTGCCGCAATAAGCTACGCGAAAGCCATTTCAAGCAGCTGGAACCAAAAGAACTAGCACAGTGTTTTCCGTAGCTGTTAGAAAATACGTACGATCACTTGCGGTAACCCCGTGGGATCTTATATCGACAACATCGGCTTTACGATACTCAATATTCACTTCTTCAACTTACCACACATTCAATATTACATCTTCGGACACGGAGGACGCAACACACGACAAATCTGGCCATGCAGAATTTCATATTGATAAGATCGAAGTTGCAGAACTTACGAGATTCGGTGTAGAGTACAGACGAACGATGGAGAACGATCTTAAAACAAGTAGATCTTAGATATGCGCCAGAGGCGACTTTCACGTTGCCAGATAATCGTGAATTTGGAAATTTATGTAAGATTCTAAAACTTTAAGAACGTAGTAAATAAATTTGACAAATCTTTGTAGGATACGAACATCAAGTTCGTAAGATAGAATTTCCGCGAATTTTACATCTTACATTAATTCTCCAATTGATATCTTTGATTAAAGTATCAATATCATTTAAATTTGCATTTATTCTTCCATTTTAGTTATTCCCAAAATTTCAAAGGAAAGATTATCTATGTTCTTGACTTATTTTCCATTTAAAAAATGCTTCTTAAACTAGGGTCTTTATACCATCTTTGAATAGCTATTATTCCCATTAACTTTTCAAACTTTCAGAACTCAAATTCTTAAAGATAAATTCGCAAACGAAGCTTTATTAATTTTAAGTACATAGAATCGAGAAATTGAAATGACTTTCACCCCTACAATTCGATAGATAACTCATTAGAGAAAACAATCGAATTAATAAAAATCGATAGAGACAATGTCGGAATCATTAGACTCGATTAGTTAGCTCTTGAAGCGGTAAGACATAAGAGACTAAACGATGATATACGCGAAATGTAGATATCTAGGTTATGAGAATAGTGGAAAGACTTTCGAGGATTAAGAACACAAATATTTCGCTGGTCTGAAGAAAAATAAGAATTCTAAGAATGTCAAAGATACATGGGAACTTTAGCGGTACCATAGGTATGCAAACTATCCGAAATTGTAATATGTTATACAAGCGCTGCTGATATGTATGAGCGCTAAAAAATTCCAAAGATACCGCAGATATCTGAAGATCGCAGAGATTCCATTGATGTTTGAAGCATCCATGATCCTCCAGAGTTTCAAACTTATTGACAGAATTCGAGGTCATCGGAGGTTTTAAGAGTACCTATTCCGGGACCACGGAAGTCGAACAGGTATTGAGGGTATCCTGGGACCCAGAAAGTTACGTGAATATTGATAATACACGTCTGCCTGGAAAATCACGCTTTAGTCTGATAACGTAATTAAATGTAAAAAATCGTTCTTCAAGGTATATACTTTATTCAAGGTATATCATCTGTCTAACTTTATTTGTTTTTCTCAAAAATCAATGTTATCTACACTCTCAATTTATTCTTTCATGAAAAATCTTCCTCAGTTAGAATATTTAGACTATTTTAAAGGTATAGAAAAAAAGCCGAGAATTGTTTCCTGATCTTCCATTCGATAACACATTTTATTCATGAAAATTGGAACTGCAAAGCTATTAAGTCGCAACGATTATAATGTTTCGAATGTCTTCACCAAGTAGCATTAGAAATATGGTATACCGGTTAAAATCAGGAAATGTCCGCTCTGTACAGGGAGAAGACGCGGATAAGGATGGCGAATATTCTACTAATCATTATTTTTCACGATGGTTAAGTAAAGTATAAACTTCATTTTATGTACAATTCAGTCGAATTTATCAAATGTTGTTTCTTTTCTAGTGGACTAAATTATCGATATAATTAAGTCATTTGGTCATATCCCTTCTTTTTCCGCCTTACCTTCTCTTTATGAGTAGCAAAATTCTTTTTACCTTTAAATCTCGTCAAATGATACTCAATAAATAATACCAATAAAGCTAAAGATAGTCGACCAATGAATGAATAGATTTATGAGTATGTGTTACTGTTCAGTTCCGCCTGTGCAGGCGACCTAAACGGACGTGCGAAACAGTGCTCCAGTGAAAGTGCGGCAAGAGAGAAGAGAAAGAGTCAAAGTAAACGCCCATTGACAAAACGTGGAATCATGCAGATTCCACCAATAAAAATAACCAACTCAGGAGACACATATTTTATAAATAGAGCTACTCACTCTAAATATGTAGAGAAAAAAGACGATAACATGGAAACAACACAAGCCGACGTAGAGGACAATGAACCAATACACCACGAAGAAAGCTGGACGGTGGCAACTTCCAGCAAAAAACGCAAGGTAACACTGCAGGGAAAGATAACTATGTTATCAAACAGATAAAAATAGACCAGGTGAAAGTGCAAACCAACGCCCTAGAAACATTCAGAAAAGTGACAAGATCACCAAAGGATAAAAATGCAGGGTATCACTCCTACCAGCTCAAATCCAACAAAAGCTACAAAGCAGTAATCAGGGGATTACACCCAAAAACAAACACCGACAACATAAGCGAAGAACTAGCAAAAATCGGACACCAGGTAAGGTCAATAAACAACATAAACAAGTATGATACCAAACAACCATTACCGCTATTTCTAGTCGAACTAGAACCTAGAAATAATAACAAAGACATATACGATATAGAAAAATTACTAAACACAATAGTAAAAGTGGAGCCACCTAGACATAAAAAAGATATCCCACAATGCATAAGGTGTCAGCAATACGGCCACACAAAAAACTATTGCAATAGAACCCCGGCATGCGTTAAATGCCCAAAAAATCATCTTACGATACAATGCCCATCCACGGGAACAATAGAGGAGGTTAGATGCTATAATTGCAACGGAAAACACCCAGCCAGTTATAAAGGTTGCGAAGCTAGGAAACAATTACAACGCAAACTGTTCCCGCCCCTACGAAGCAAGACAATCACTAACATACAAGCCCAACAGGACAGCACAAAACCCGAGATAATACCAAATACAGAGCATGCAACAAACACCAAACCCATCAGCACCAACAGCATTGGTAGTCTAAGCTACGCTCAAGTAACCAGCCAATCGACACACATAAATAACCAATACCACAACAATAGTAACAACGACACTGCAGAAATCAAAGAACTGCTCAAACAATACATAAAGAACACCGAAATGCTAACCAGAATGATAAGCGAACAAAACTCAGTACTCAGACAGCAAACCCAACAAATCACGGTCATGCTATAACTACTTACAAACGTGCTAAACAAAAAATAAAAACGGACACGCTAAAAATAGCAGCCTGGAACTCAAACGGCCTACAACAAGGGGTCCTTGAAATTAAAACATTCATATACAATAACAATATAGACATACTACTTGTCTCAGAAACACACTTCACTACAAAAAGCTACATGAAAATACCATACTACACCATATATGATACCAAACACCCCTCAGGAAAAGCTCACGGAGGGACAACAGTGATAGTCAGAAACGATATCAAATATTATCTACACAGCCAAGTTAATAAGGAATATTTACAAGCAACCACCGTTACAGTTCAAACTAGCAGCAACTACTTCCAGATGTCAGCACTATATGTGCCTCCGCGACACAAAATAACATCACAAATGTGGGAAGAATACTTCCAGCACCTAGGGCACAAGTACATCGCAGCGGGAGACTACAACTCAAAGCACACGCTATGGGGATCAAGAAACACTACACCTCGAGGCAGAACACTGGAAAAATACATTAGAAATAATAACCTCAATATATTATCCACAGGAACACCGACATATTGGCCGACTGACCTGAACAAAAAACCAGATCTCCTGGACTTTGCAGTTACAAGGGGACTAAACACAAACAAACTAAAAATAACACCCAACCTCGAGCTCAGCTCCGATCATACACCCATAATAATTGAATACAGAAACAAACCAATACTTTATAGCAAACCAGTAACACTATGCAATAAATCCACCAAATGGCAAACTTTCAAAGAAATAATAGAAAGCAAAATAAACTGCAACATCTCGTTGAAAACTCCTGAACACATAGAACAGGCAGTAGCAACATTGACAGTAACTATTCAAGAAGCAGCAAGGACAACCACTACACCCGAATCAACCAGCAGATAAACTATAACAATTCCGCAAGAAATACTCAACAAAACTAGAGAAAAAAGAAAAGCGAAAGCAAAATGGCAAAAACACAGAACTCGAGAAAACAAAAAACACCTAAACAAACTTGCAAAGGAAATAAAAAACAAAATAAAGGAGCACAACAATGACGAATTCGCAAAGAAGCCAATAATACCCGTCCCAGCAATCAGAAAAGCAGATAACACATGGGCAAGAAGCAACGAAGAACAAGCTAAAGAATTCTCCAACCACCTCTGCAACACATTCACACCACACATTGTCAACAACAGCAACCTCAAAAGTCATACGGAGGAGGATGCACAAACCACTATTACCACAACCGACAAGGAATACACCGTACCTAAAACAACAGCACAAGAAATTAGAAACATAATTGATAAAACAAAAAACAACAAAGCACCGGGAATCGACCTAATCAATGGCAAAATCTTGAAAAACCTTCCGCCAAAAGCAATAAGACTGATGACAATAATATTCAATGCAATTCTAAAAATTCAATACTTCCCCAAACCATGGAAATTAGCACAGATCAAAATGTTACATAAACCAGGCAAAGACCCACATCAAACTGCATCTTACAGACCAATATCACTGCTTCCAGTATTTTCCAAAATACTGGAAAAAATAATATATTTCCGGATAAAAACAATAATAGAGATAAAAAAACTAATACCGGATCACCAATTTGGTTTCAGAAACAAACACTCCACGATAGAGCAATTGCACAGTCTTATAAACGAAATAATAATAACACTAGAAAACAAAGAATACTGCACAGCCCTCTTTATGGACATAGAGAAAGCATTCGATAAAATTAACCATGAAAGTCTACTACAAACAATTAGGAAACAATTCCCGGAACCAAATACACCAATTAATAAAGTCCTACCTAAGCAGCAGAACCTTCGTAATAAAAATCAAGGACACACATTCTGAAGTTAAAGACATCAAGGCAGGGGTACCACAAGGAAGCGTCCTAGGCCCAATACTATACACATTATACACGGCGAACATACCAACAACTACCAATAGCACAGTACTGATATTCGCGGACGACATAGCTATACTAGTCAGGCATACTAACCCAGAAACGGCAGTCAAAATACTACAAGAACATATCACAAAAATAGAAAATTGGCTAGAAGAAAAACAAATAAAAGCAAACCCCAATAAATGCAACCACATTACATTCACGCTACGAAAAAAGATACCACCAAACATCCTACTGAACGGCACGCATATAACACAAACAAAGCATGTCAAATACCTAGGACTCCACTTAGATACACAACTCACATGGAAACTACATATCAAATCAATAGTAGAAAAAATACAGAAAACAAGGAGACAAATGCATTGGCTAACAAGCCGAAAATCCAAATTAAGCATAGAAAATAAATTAAAAATATATAAAACAATCATAAAACCAATCTGGACGTACGGAATACCACTATGGGGGACAGCAGCAATGAGCCATTTAAACAAAATAGAGATAATACAAGCTAAAATCCTTAGAACAATAGTAAACGCACCATGGTACGTTAGAAATGATGACATACGGAGGGACCTGGGAATCCCAACGGTCAAGGAAGAAATTAGCAGATACTCAGAAAAATACAAATCAAGAATAGCAACACACCCAAACCGGCTAGCTGCGGAAACGTTCAAAACCATAAACATGGACAGAAGGCTAAAAAGGAAGCACCCAGCAGACCTCACAAAGGATATAACCTAGCAAACGCGAGGATGGTACCCCGCTGGGGGTAGCCACTAACATGCTAATATAACTGTTAAAAAATTCTACCAAATGTCCAAATTGGACAAATTGTGAATTTCAATAAATAAAATAAAAAAAAAATGTGTTACTGTTGTGATCTCGTGTAACTATTTCTACGGTTGCAATGTTTTCTTTGCGAGTGTGTTATTGGAATTTTGAGTTTCCGGAGTAGAAAATGGTTACAGAGTGCCAAATCAGATAAATACAGTGGATAAGGAAGCATTGCTACTTTTTTTGGCAAAGATTCACGTACAATGTGCTGATATAAGCAGGTAATGTTGAATGTCAAGTAGAATATATCAATGTTATGTCTGACGAATGAATGTCATAGCAAGTAGTGGCGTATCGAAGCATAGTAATGCGATATCCACTGGTTCCTACATCTGTGAATCTTAAAGTTGTCATTAACAGATTCCACGATATCTTGAATCCTGAGTAAATGTCCTCCTATCGTAAATGTCTCCCGCAATTCTGTATTTCAGAATAGTTCCGAAGGTATATAAATGCAATATTTCTATTATTTCCAGAAAAATTTTCAAAAATGACTTAAATAATCCACATTCTATCATAGATATTATCGAATAATTAAAAAAGTACCAAGTGGAGTAATAATAGCAATGTCGAATTTGAAAAACAATTGTTGACCTCATTTCCCTTTTGCTTTCTTTAGTCTAAAAGCTGCGTTCTCTTAAGTTGAACGCTCTGACAGCTTTAATATTATTTAACGCCGAGAACCTACTATTTCTCACACCATAAAAATATACTATATGTGAATGTGTCTAGAAATAACAATAACGCGCAGTACAGCAGTACCGGTATCCTGAGCCTGACAACGGAATGGTTATGAGAGTTTGCAGGATGTCATTTTTCGCGTATATAAACTATCATATATTACATCGCACGACGTTTGATATTGCAAACTTCGAACTTCTTTCATGCTGTAAAAGACTTGTGTAATATGAGTCTGAGTAAGTGCCTGGTAGTAAATAAATATATAAATTTCCTAAATTCTATTAAATTATAATTTAATGTGCCACCAACTTATGGTAATTAAACTTTAATCACGTGCATAGTTAGATGCTCGATAAATTCATTATTCCACACTGTTACTTAAACACTCGAAGTATTCAAATAATGCTATACATTTTCTCGTATAAATTCAAATTGTTTTTAACTTTTCTTCGCTGAATTTCTTCCCCCTCAACCATTTGCGCACAATAAAATCTGTTCATAGATACATGATTCTCCCGACAAAATTTTTTTGAAAAAGTTTGCGTTCCTATAAGCGTATATATATATATAAATATATATATATATGTCGGCTTGACGTTAAGATTAGAGTTAGGGTTAAGGACGTGAAACTAATCCCCATTGGCATTAGACGTGATCATTATGCAATAGAGGAGATATTTACTATATATATAAACAAAATTGATAACAAATTTTTAAACAATAGATCTAACAGAAAATTTCTATAATAGATCTACAATAGCTTTGGAGTATCATTTTTCGAATGATTTTTTAATTTATTAATTGTATATTCTCACATCTGTGTCAAACTAAATAAATTCATATCTTACACGAGTTCACATCGTTAGCCAAGCGAGATTCTCTTCACATCGTTTGTTTCATCCCATCCTTGAAATTCTCTAATCAGGGTTCACGAGGTGACCATGTGAAATCTAGTGCGATTTGACGTGAAATGGCTAGTCGTTACGTGATCTGAAGAGCTCGGCTCTCCCCTGCTCACTCGATGTGTTTCCGCTCTTTGACTGTGAGAAAAAACACAGAGGAAGAGAACTAATTCACTTGGTAAACAATAATCCCGTAGAGATGTGCAAATACTTGACACTTCCAATTAATGCAACGTGATTGTACGTAGTTATGGCTATTTTATATCCAATTGACGTATAACATACAATCTATTTATCATTTGGGAAAGATAAGAAATTTTATTGTACATCGTTATTCTATACGACATTTAATCATTTCTTCTATTCAGGCGAATTTTTAAAATAAAATAAAATATTTTCAAAGAAAAGAAAATATTATTTATTGTTTATCGTCACATTTCTTGTTAAAATACTAGTGACTACAATTTCCTATTTTTTATAAACATATAAATATTTAAATACTATTTACATGCTTAATTTGGTACAGTTATCTTAATGCTGTTAAGTAGTAAATAATTAGTTAGTTATTAGTAGTTAATTACCAAAGTAGTACAGTTTTACATACATGTTTCTACAGGCGGCGCAAAAATTTAGTATTTCTTATAGAAAACTACAGTTTTTTTTTTTTTTAACATTGTGTTCTAGCAGTTAGAAGAGTTTGCATATTGTTGGGTATTTTTAAGTTTCGCCTTTTACGTACATATTAATATTTTTCAGCATGCTGCATAATCACATTGTTCTGCACTGTACTATATTTGTTCACTGTTTTTCTCAAGTACAATTCTGTTTTGTAAAATCATACTTATTTTTTGTGCCGCTTGTATCTAAACTTTCTTTCGTTCGCTACCTTATCTTAGAGTAAAATAAAAATAAAAAGGGGTGTCTAAGGAAGTTGCGGAACGTTCATAGGTTTCGAAGGTCGCGAAACATCGAACCGAGAAGATTGTTTAATGTCACGAGAAAGGAACATCGAGCTAATATTACTTGTATTATTACTACTCGCTAGAAACGTTGCGGAATAATTTAATGAGAACTGCCCGGTCCTTCTTTCACGAAATGATTCTGCGCCACCTAGTTCGCGATGTTGATTTTAAATTGGAAGTCGAGCGCGAGGGTGAAGCCGATTGTCCGACATATTAAATCATCTTGATGTCGACTCGTGATACCAACTTCCTTCGGCCCTTCGGTTAGATTACCGTTTCCACCAGAACTGCACCGTTAAAAACTCTCCGGTTAAAGTAAAAAAACAAGACGATGATGGAACGAAAGATAGAGGCAATTTCGCTGTCGCGTGAAATGATCATTGCGAAAACACCTTGACGCTCTTTCATTGGCGATGCTATTTCTATTGGAACACAATATAATAGTGTCTCCCACGAAGCTCGAAGCATATTACGATTTCCTTCGAACGCCATACTTAGCAAGAAGACATCTTGTAATATTTTTTCGTTTACGATTACGACAATAGGAGTTTGCTGGTGAGTGCCGAAGCGTGCAGACGCGTGTCCAGTGCCCTGTGAAATTCACAAAACAACACGTGACGCCCATCTGTCGAAAGCGAATCCAACAAACCTAGCCAAGTGTTCACACAGCCTCTCGACTAGCTTTTTCATATTGAATTAACTAGATCGACGATGGCCCAATCATTCCAAACGGGCTCTACGGAGCTTAGTTACAACAACGCCACTCTTCCTCCCCCGTGGCAAAGGGGCAATACACCCCTCTTTGCAAACGACCCTCATACGAAAAAACGCAAACTCGAAGCTAGCAGGACTAATGTGAGCAAAAGGCAAACCAACCCGCCAGCCAGCCAAGTGACCACCCAAAACAGGTTCGCGATACTGGAGGCTGATGTCGCTATGGATACTACCACAGAGGTAAATACACAATTTACACAAAAAAACCCCTCCCCCGCCAATCTTCATCGATGATGTTATTGACATTCAATCAATGACAAAGACAATTCAAAAAGAAATCGGTAAGGAGGAATATAAATTGAAAATCAGCAACAACAGTGTAAAAGTCCTGCCAACCACCCCAGACGCATACAGAAAATTAACGAAGTTGTTAAAAACCCTGAATGCCAACTTCCACACATACCAGCTCAAGCAAGAAAGAACATTTCGTGTGGTGCTACGCAATATCCACCACTCAGTCGATCTAGACGAAGTAAAGTTCGAACTTCTAAAGCTTGGTCACGACGTAACTAACATCAGCAACATAAGACATAGAATCACAAAAAATCCACTATCGCTATTTTTCATAGATATAAAACAAAAAGAAAATAATAAAGAAATCTACAACGTCAACCGGCTGATGAACTCCATAGTTAAGTTCGAACCACCTCTTGTAAAGAAAGAGATAGTACAATGCAAAAGGTGCCAAAGGTACGGCCACACGCAGAAATACTGCAATCATAATTTCTGGTGCGTAAAATGTGCTGGTAGTCATCCCACTGACCAATGCACTAAATCCTCAGAAACCCCCGCGAAGTGCATCCACTGTCAAGGAGAGCATCTTGTGAACTACAAAGGATGCTTAGCCTATAAAACACTGCACAATAATAAGTACCCTAAACTCAGACCCAAGGAGATAACCAAACAAGAACCTAGACCCCAAAAATTCTCTACACCATCAATCTCCTATGCCCAGGCAGCACAAGGAAACATAAACAATTCGAAAACCCACAGTGGACACTCAGAAAATAGTGTTCCCATCTCACAAAACACAGACAACTTCACCAGACTCGAAAAACTAATCGAGAAGCAAACTGAGCAAATTAACAACTTGCTGTCACTACTTACACTCTTCATGGATAAATTAATACGCACAGAAGCAAAATAAAACCAATGCGTCTAGCTCTGTGGAACGCCAACGGTCTAGCTCAGCACAAATTTGAAATAGAACTCTTCTTAAAACAGCAGCAAATCGACGTAATGCTCATATCTGAAACCCACTTCACCGACAAAAACTACCTCAAAATACACGGCTACAACATCTACCACACACAACACCCCAGTGGAAAGGCACACGGTGGCACCGGAATCATCATCAAATCCAGCATTAAGCACTACGAGCTTCCATCATTCCAGAAAGACTACCTTCAAGCCACAAGCGTAGCAATAGAAGACCGCCATGGTACAATCACCACCTCAGCAGTATACTACCCTCCCAGACACTCGATTGCTAAAGAGAACTTCGATAGCCTCTTTGACGTCCTAGGCAATAGATTCATAGCTGGAGGAGACTATAACGCCAAACATACCCAATGGGGCAGCAGACTTGTCACAGCAAGAGGCAAAAACCTCCTGAAAAGCATAACCATCAACAATCTCAACTACCTTACCACATATGAACCCACATACTGGCCCATTGACACTAACAAAATCCCCGATTATAATCATAATCCCCGACTTCTTCATAACCAAAAATATCTCGCCCAGATACGTCCAAATCAACTCCTCGGCTGAACTCTCTTCTGACCGCTCCCCCGTAATAGCAACAGTTCAGCAATAATCGAGAACCCACCTAATGGCCTTATTCACAACCAACTCACCAATTGGCAGCTCTTTAGAGAAGTCTTTAACCGCTCAACCTCTGCCTCAATCTCACTAAAAACAAAGGAAGATATCGAAACTGCCACAGAATACTTAAACACGAGCATAATAAACGCTATCCGCTCCTCAACACCTACTAAGACTTCTATCAGTAAACATGAATATCCCCATTACATATTAAACAAAATCACAGGAAAACGAAGACTATGAAGAGTATGGCAAACCCATAGAACACCGGACGACAAACGCAAACTAAACAACGCAACCAGGAAGTTAACCAAAATCATTAAAAATTACAAAAATGACTGTTTCCAAAAGTACCTCGTCAATTTGTCCCCCTCTGCAGACTCTAACTACTCACTATGGAAGGCTTCCAGGAAACTCACGCGTCCCTCGCAAATAATCCCACCAATTCGCTGTCCGCAAGGCGGATGGGCACGAAGCCCTATAGAAAAAGCCAACCTGTTCGTCAAATACCTATCCAACGTTTTTAAACCTCATTCCTCCAATACCGGTCCGGAAATAACAGAATACCTGCATTCTCCCTTCCAAATGTCTCTCCCCATTAAACTTTTCACTTCTCTAGAGGTTACTGAATTAATCCATCGTCTGAACCCCAGGAAAGCACCGGGACATGATCAAATAAGTAACAAAGCAATTAAGGAACTACCTGTAAAAGGGATTGCACTCATTTCTTCAATTTTCAATGCAATTCTTCGCCTTGAATACTATCCCAAAACCTGGAAAACGTCACAAATTACGCTCATCCCTAAACCCGGAAAACCAATACACGAAACCAGCTCCTATCGCCCAAATAATCTTCTACCCACTTTGTCAAAATTATTCGAAAAGTTGCTAACGAATCGATTCCTTTCACTCCTAGAGGATCTGAAAACCCTGCCAGATCATCAATTCGGTTTTTGGAAGCAGCATTCCACAATAGAGCAAATCCACCGAATAACACACAATATCAGCCAAACACTCGAAAAAAAAAGATATTGCTCAGCGGTATTCCTTGATATTCAACAGACATTCGACAAAATATGGCACGAAGGGCTTCTTTACAAACATAAAAAAGTCCTACCACACACTTCCTACTCCATCCTAAAGTCCTACCTAACCAATAGGCAATTCGTGGTTAAATGTGCAGACGCCATTACCACAACTTTCCCAGAAAAGAAGCGGGCATACCCCAAGGCAGTGTCCTCGGACCCCTTCTGTTCTTCATCTATACTGCCGATTTACCAATATCGATAGAATTAACCATAGCAACATTTGCTGACGACACAGCGCTATTAGCGTCCCACGCCAACCCGATAATAGCCTCATCCACTCTACAGCGAGGTCTCGACTCAATGGAGAAGTGGTTCGAAATTAATGGGGCTTCGAAATTAATGAAAAAAAATCCACACATGTAACCTTTACGCTGCGAAAACAAACCTGCCCCGCAGGTCTCCATTAACAATATAACAGTTCCTAACAAGGACACAGTCAGATACCTGGGCATGACTCTGGACAGGAGATTAACCTGTAAACAACATATCGTAGACAAATCTAAACAACTCAGGGACAAACTCAAAAAATTTTATTGGCTCATTAGCCATCGCTCCAACCTAAGCACGCAGAATAAGATTACGCCTCTATAAGATCGTAGTAAAACCTGTCTGGACCTACGGAATCCAACTATGGGGAACAGCAAGTAATTCCAACATTGAAAATACTCCAACGCTTCCAATCGAAAACACTAAGATCCCCTAATAATGCACCCTGGTATGTTACCAACGAAACAATCCACCGTGACCTCAAGATACCTACAGTCAAATATGAAATACACAAGTCCAGAAGCAGATATAACACAAGAGTCAACAACCACCACAACCCATTAGTCACCGAACTACTAGAC